>NW_027288179.1:0-126997 GCF_047511675.1 Marmota flaviventris | reverse complement strand
AAATCTAACCTGAGCCCTAAACCAAAACTGAAGCCTAAACCTAACCTTATCCATTACACTAGCCCTAACTCAAACCTAATGCTAATTTGAGCCATAACCCTAAACCTCAACCTAACCCAAACCCAAAACCTGATTCTGAATATTATAATACCCCTAGCTCTCAACTTGAACCTCACACTAAACCTAACTCTGAAACTAGACCTAGCCATAAATCTTACCCCAAAACTATCCCTAACCATAACCCTAGACCTGATATTAGCCCTAGCCCTAGTTCTTGCCATAACCCTAACACAAACGCTAGCCCTCATCCTAGCCCTAAACCTAACCTTGATCCAAACCCGAACCAGAACTCTAGCCCTATCCCTAATTTTATCCCTCACGCTAGTTCTGAACCTTGCTATAAACCCATCACTTCACCCAAATCTAACTCTAACTCTAAGTCTAGACTTAACCCTTGCACTAATCCTAGACCTGATCCTAGCCCTAATTTAGCCCTAATCCTACCACTACCCCTAAGACTAACTCTAACTCTTGCCCTAGCCCTATTCCTACATCTAACCCTATCCCTTAACATAACCCTGACTCTTGCCCTAACCTTAGCCCTAACACTAGCCCTAGCCCTAACCCTAAAACTAACCATAACTCTAAGTCCAACCCTAAACTTAAGCCTAAACCTCACATTAACACTAGCTCTAACAGTAACACTAATCTGAAAACTAGACCTAATCTAGTTCAAGCCCTAAAATAAAACAGAGCCATAGCCCTAACTTTAACACTTATCTAAACCAAAACTTAACCCTACACCTAGCCCTAACCTTAGCCCTAATTCCAGTCCTAACCTAACCCTAAAACTAACCTTGAGCCCGACTCTGACCTTAAACTAACCCTAGCTCTAACATTGCCCTAAAAGTATACATAAACCTAAAACTAGTACTAGCCCTAACTGTAACCCTAAAAGTAGCCCTAATCATAACTCTAGTTCTTACATTAGCCATAGCCTTAACCTAACGCAAAATCTATCCCTAAACTGAGCCCTACACCTTGTTTTAACCCTAACCCTAACCTTAGCCTTAACCATTACCCTAAACCTAAACCTAAACCTAAATCTGGCCCTAACCCTAAACCTAACCCTAGACTTAATCCTAACCATAATCCTAGACCTAACTCTAGCTCTAACCCTATCCATTACCCTAAACATAACCCTAACCCTAATGATAACCCTAGCTTTAAACTTAACCCTAATCCTAAACCTAGACCTGATACTAACCCTAACCATCAACTTAGCCCTAACCATAGCTCAAACTCTAACACTTACCCTAAACCTAACCCTAACACTAACCCTAGACCTAAAACCAACCCTAGCCCTAATCCTAACAATAATCCTAGACCTAAACCTATCCATTACCCTAAACATAAGCCTAACCCAAACATAGCTCTAAACATAGCTCTAACCCCACCCATTACCCTAACCCTAATTATAAACATCATGATAACACTAGCCCTAACCCTAAACATACTGTAACCCTAACTGTAAACTTAACCCTAGTCCTAACCCTAAACCTACACTAACCCTAACTTTAAACCTAACCCTAGACCTAACCGTAAACCTAACATTTGCCATAGTCCTAATCCTAGCACAAACCCTAACAGTTAACGCTAAACCTAACACTAACCCTAGTCCTAAACCTAAATCTAACCCTATCCATTTAGGCCTAACCACAAACCTTTCGCTAATATTAAACTTATCCTTACGTAAACCTAAAATGAACACTAAACCTAACACTATCAATTACTCTAACCCTAACTCTAAACCTAACCCTAATGCTAATTTGAGCCCTAATAATAAACCAAAACCTAACCCAAACTCTGAGCAAGACCCTGACTCTAATAACACACCTAGCTCTAAACTGACCCTTACCCTAAACATAACCTTTAAACTAGAGCTAGCCATAAAACTAACCCTAACAGTATCCCTAAATGTAACCCTAGACATGACATTAGCACTCTACCTTATTCTTGCCTTAAACCTAAGACAAACCCGAGCCCTCATCCTAGTCGTAAACCTAGCCTTAATCCTAACCCGAACACTAATCCTATCCCAAACCCTAATTTCAACCCTTGCCCTAGTTCTGAACCTAGGTATAACCACATCCTTTCCCCTATCCCTAGCCCTAACCCTAACACTACCACTAACACTAACCCTAGCCCTAACCCTAGGCCTAAACCTAACACTAACCGTAGCTCAAATCCTAGCCCTAATTTATTGCTAACTGTAACCCTAACTCTAACTCTAGCCCTAAGACTAACACTAACTCTAGCCCTAGACCTATTTCTAGTACCAAACTTATCTATTGCCTAACCCTAACACTAGCCCTAAACTTAGTCCTAACCCGAACCATAGTCCTAAACCTAGAACTAACCCTAACTCTAAATCTAACCCTAATTCTGAACCTAAACCTTACCCTAACATTAGCCCTAACTCTAATTTTAATTTGAAAACTAGCCCTAACCCTACACATAGTCCACAAACAAAACTGATCTTAACCCTAATACTAACCCTTAACCTAAAACAAATCTTAACGTTACACCTAGTCCTAAAGCTATCCCTACAACTAAACTGACCCTGACACTGACCCTAAAACTATCCCTACTCTGAACATCACTCTAACCCTAAACCTAACTCAAACACTAGCCCTAGCCCTAAACCTAACCCTAAAACTATCCCTAACCGTAAAGCTAATACTTACATTAGCCATAGCCCTAACCCTAACACAAAACCTAGCGCTAATCTGAGCCTCAAACCTAGCTTTAACCCGAACCCTAACCCTAACACTAACACTAATCCAAACCCTAGCTCTTAACCTATTCCTTACCCTAAGCCAAACTCTCACCCCAATGCTACCCTAGTTTTAACCTAATCCTTAGCATACCCCAAACACTAACTATATTACTAGTCCTAATCCTAGCCCTCATTCTATCTCTAAACTAACCCGAAGCCTAAGCCTAACCCTTAGCCTTATTCTGACCCTATCACTAACCCTAGTTCAAAGCCTGACCTAAACACTAAACCGAACACTAACACTAGCCCTACCAGTAAACCTATACCTAAACCTAACCATAACATTAGCAGTAGACCCAAACTTAATCCTAAATATAGCCATAACTCTAGCCCTAGTCCTAAACAAAAACCTAGCCCTAGCTCTAAAATAACCATTAACCTAATGCGAAGACTAACCCTAGCTCTAAACCTAAACCTAGTTCTAATTCTAGACCTAACATTAAACCCAATGCTAACCCGAACACTGATGCTTACCCTAACACAAACCCTATTTCTAATCCTTATCCTTTCTCAAAACTTAAACCTAACACTAGATATATCTATAACCCTAACCCCAAAAACTACCCATAAACATAACCCTAGCTCTTACATTACCCATAGCCCTAACACTAGCCATACACCTCACACAAAACCTAGCCCTAATACAAGCCCTAAACCTAGAATTAAGCATAAACTTAACCCTAACCCTAGCACAAACACTAAACCTAATGCTTGCCCTAGCCCTAACCCTAGCTCAAACTCTAACCCTTACTCTAAACATAACCCTAGCTCTAAACCTAACCCTAACCCTATCCATAAGTGTAACCATAGCCCAAATACTAGCTCTAACATTATCCATTACCTTAAACATAACCCTAACCATAATGCTAACCCTATCCCTAACCCTAAACCTAACTGTAGCCCTAATTGTAACCCTGATTCTAACCATAACCCTTGCCCTAGCCCTAAACATAGCTCAAACCCTAACACTTACCCTAAACCGAACCCTAACACTAAGCCTAGGAGTAACCCAAATCCTAGCCCTAATCCTAACTTTTTCCTAAGCCCTAACACTAGCACTAAACCTATTCATTTGGTTAGCTTAAACCAAATGCTAACCCTCGGCCTAACCCTAACCCTATCCCTAACACTAATCCTATATATTACTCTAAACCTAACCTGAACTGTAAACCTAACTCTATCCATTACCCTAACCCCAACCCTAACTCTAATGCTATTTTGAGCCCTAACTGTAAGCCTTAACCCAAACCAAACCCTAACTCATACTCTGACCCTAATAATAACCTAGCTCTATACCTGAGCCCTACACTAAACCTAATCCTTACACTAGACCTAGCCATAAACCTATCCCTATCACTATCCCTAACCATAACCCTAGACCTGACATTATCCCTAGCCCTAATACTAGCCCTAACCCTAACGCAAACCCTAGCCCTCATCCGAGCCCTAAACCTACTTAATCCTAAACGAAACCCTCACTCTATCCTTATCCCTAAATATAACCCTCGCCCTAGCACTGAACCTAGCTATACAACCTCATCCCTTCCCCTAAAACTAACTCTAACCCTAGCCCTAAACATTGGCCTAACCCGAACACTAATCATAGCACTAATCCTAGCCCTATTTGAACCCTAAACTTAACCCTACCCCTAACCCTAGGCCTATGACTAACTCTAACTCACACCCTATCCCTATTTCTATTTATAACCCTATTCGTTAGCTTAACCCTCACAATAGCCCTAACCTGAGCCCTAACGCTAGCCATAGCTCTAACCCTAGATCTAACCATAACTCTAAATCTAACCCTAATCTTAAGCCTAAACCTCATTCTACAACTAGCTCTAACATTATTGCTAATCCTAAAACTAGCCCTAATCCAAGCTCTAGCCCTAAAATAAAACCTAGCCATTGTTCTAACCCTAAATCTTAACTTAAACCAAACCCTAACCCATAACTAGTCCTAGGCCTAAAACTAACCCTCATTCACAAACCCTAGCTCTAAATATCACCCTAACCCTAAAACTAATGCTAACACTAGACCTAGCCGAAACCATAACCCTAAAACTAACCATACTCATAACCCTAGTTCTTACATTGGCCTTAGCCAAACCCTAACCCTAACCCTAACACCAGATTTAACGCTAAACCTAACCCTAAAACTAGCCCTAAACCTAACTCTAATCCTAGCCCTAACCCTAGCTCTAATTCTATCCATTACCCTAAGCCAAACCCTATTCATAATGCTAACTCTAGTCCTAATCCTAATCCTTAGCCAAACCCAAACAATAACCCTATTACTAGTCCTAACACCAGCCCTCATTCTAGATCTAATGCTAACCCCAAACCTCACCCTAACCTTCACCCTTATTCTGACCCTAATATTAATTATAGGTCTAAATTTGACCCTAAACAGAAACCGAAACCTGAAACTAGCCCTACCAGTAAACTTATACCTAAACCTAAACCTAACACTAGCCCCATACCTAAACCTAATCCTAAATTTAGCTATTACTCGAGCCCCTGACCTAAACAAAAACTTAGTGCTAGCCCTAAGGATAAACCTTAACCTAAACCAAACACTAACCCTGCCACTAGACCTAACCTTAGTACTATTCTGGATTTTACCCTGACCCTAACTTTAACCTGAACACTGGCCCTGAAACTAACATTAAACCTAGCTCTAAACCTGACCTTAAATCCAAACCTAAACCTAACACTAGACCTAGCATTAATCCTAACCCTAAAACTAGCTCTAATCAGAACCCTAGAACTTACATTACACATAGCACTAACCCTAGGCCTAAACCTAACACAAAACTTCAATAACCCTAACCCTAATAGAGGCCTAAACCTACCCTAAGCATAACCCTAGCCTTAGTCCTAACCCTAACCCTAACCCTCACCTTAGTCCGAACCCTAGCTCAAAGCCTGACCCTTAGCCAAAACATAACCCTAGCACAATCCCTAACCATAACCCTAACCGTAGCTGTAATTCTAACCTTAACCCTAGACCTAACACTAGCTTTAACTTTAGCCATTACCCTAACTCTAACCCTAACCCTAATGATAACCCTATCCATAACCCTAACTGAAACCCTAACCCTAACCATAAACCTAACCCTAGACCTAATCCTAAACCTAAACCTTGCCATAGTCTTAACCCTAACTCAAACCCTAACTCTTACCCTAAAATCAACAGTAAACCTAGCCCTAAAACTAAACTTAAACCTAAACCCAACCTTAACAATAAAGCTAACCCTACATCTAACCCAATCTATTACCCTAAAAATAATCCTAACCCTAATGAAAACCCTAGCCCTAACCCTAAACCTAACCCTGACCATAACACTAAACCTAACCCTTGTCCTAGACCCAACCCTAGCTCAAAACCTAAACTTTACCCTAAATATAACCCTAACCCTAAGCTAGGTTTAATAGCTCTAATCCAAAACCTAACCTAACTCTAGCACTAATCCTAACCTAACCCTAGCCATAACCATAGATCTAACCCTATATATTATCCATATGATAACCCTAATCCTAATGCTAACCCTAGGCATAACCCTAACCCTTTTGCTAACCCTAAAGCTCTCCAAACCCTAAACCTACCCTGAAACCTAAACCTAACCCAATCAATTACCATAACTCTAACACTAACCTTAGTGCTCATTTGAGCCCTATCCCTAAAACTTAACCTAAAAAAAACCCCTAACACTGATCCTGACCCTAAAAATACACCTAGCTCTAAACCTGACCCTTACCCAAAGCCTAACACTTACACTAGGCATAGACACAAACCTAACCCTAAATATACTCCAAACTGACATTATCCCTAGCCCTAATTCTAGACCTAAACCTACAACAAACCCTAGCCCTCATCCTAGCCCTTAACCTAGCCTTAATCATAACCCTAACCCTAACCCTAGCCCTAACCCTAATTCTATCCCTCACCCTGCATGTAAACCTAGCTATAACACCATAACTTACCCTAAAATTAACTATAACCCCAGCCCTAACACTAGGCCAAAGCTGAACACTAACCCTAGCCCTAATCCTAGCCCTAACTTAGCCCTATCCATAAAACTAACCAAAACCCTAGCCCTAAGACTAACTCTAACTCTCACCCTAGCCTTAGCCCTACTTCTAACCCTATCTGTTACCGTAACCATAACCCTAGCCCTAACCCTTGCCCTATAGTGAGACCTAGCCCTAATCCTAGATCTAACGCTAAATCCAAATCTAATCCTAAGCCTAACACTAACACTAGCCCTAACCCTAATGCTAATCTTATATCTAGCCCAAACCCTAAACCTAGGACTAAAACAAAACTGAGCAACAGCCCTAACACTAAACTTTAACTTAAACCAAACCCTAACACTATACCTAGACATAACTCTAGCCCTAATTCGAGTCCTAACCCTAACCTTAAAAATTACCCTGACCCTGACTCATATCCTAACACTGACCCTAGCTCTAAAGACCATGCTAAACTTAAACCAAACCCTAAGAGTAACCCTAGCCCTAATTAAAGTCATAACCCTAACCTTAAAGCAAACCCTGACCTGACTGATATCCTAAAAGTCACCCTAGCTCTAAACACAGCCCTCACCTTAAACCGAACACTAAGAGTAACCCTAGCGCTTATCTCAACTGAACACTAGACCTAGCCATAACCCTAACGCTACAGCTAGCCCTGAACATAACCCTATCTCTTACATTACCCATAGCCCTAACCCTAGCCCTAAACTTAACACAAAAGTTAGAGATAGTCCTAGGCCTAAATCAAGCCTTAAGCATAAACCTAACCCTAACCCTAACCCTAGCAGTAACCCTAACCTAACCCTCGCCTTAGTCCTAATCCTAGCTCAAAGCCTAAACATTTCTCTAAACATAAACCTAAACCTATCCCTCAATCTAACCCTAACCCTATCCCTAATTCTAAACTTAACCCTAGCCCTACACCTAGCTCTAAACCTACTCATTACTCTAAACCTAAACCTAACCTTATTCATAATCCTAGGCTTAGTGCTAAACCTAAGACTAACTGGAAAACTAACCCTAGACCTAACCTTAAATCTCACACTTGCCATAGACCTAACCCTAGCTCAAACCCTAACCCTTACTATAAACCTAAAAATAACCATAGCCCTAACTCTAAGCCTAATCTTCAGTCTAACTATAAACTTAGCCCTAAATCTACATCTAATTGTATACATTACCCTAAACCTAACCCTAACCCTAATGAAGTAACTAGGCCTAATCCTAACCCTAACCCTATGAGTACTATAATCTTATCTCTAGAAGTAACCCTAAACCTAACCCTCACCCTAGCCCTAACCATAGATGAAAACCGAACCCTTATGCTAAACATAAACCTAAGCCTAACCCTAGTTTTAACCCTAACCCTAACCCTTATTCAAGACCTCTTCTTAACCATATACCTAGCCCTAAACTTAACTCTAATCCTATCCATTATACTAACCATAACCCTTACCTTAATGTGAACCCTAGGCCTAACCTTAACCTGTTGCTAACCCTAACACTATCAATTACCCTAAACCTAATGCTAACTCTAAACAAAACCCTATCATTACCCTAACCCACACCCTAGTGCTAATTCAAGCCCTAACCCTAAAACCTAACCTCAAACAAACTCTAACACTGACCCTGAACCTAATAAATCTCCTAGCTCTAAGGATGACTTTTACACTAAACCTAACCCTTACAATAGACCTAGCCATAAACACTAATCCTAAAACTATCCCCAACCATAAGCTTAGACATGACATTAGCCATAGCCGTAATCCTAGCCCTAAAGCTAACACAAACCCCAAGCCTAAACCTAGCTTTACTCCTAACCCTAAACCTAACTTTAGGCCTAACCCAGGATCTAACCCTAGCCCTAATCATAGCACTAATTTAGTCCTATTCATAACCCTAGCTCAAACCCTAGCCCTACAACTATCTCTAACTCTCACCCTAGCCCCATCCCTAGTTCTAACCCTATCCCTTACTGGAATTCTAATTCTAGCTCTAAACCCAGCCCTAATCCTAGCCCTATCATTAGCTCTAGCTCTAACCTAGATCTAATTTTAACTCTAAATCAAACCCTAACCCTAAGCCTAACCCTAACCATAACTCTAAATCTAACTTTAACCCTAGCCCTAAAACAAAACTGAGCCATAACCCTAACTCTAACCCATAACCTAAACCAACCCTTAACTCTAACCCTAACCTTAGCTCTAATTCTAGTTTTAAGCTGAAAGCTAGAACTAACACTGACCCTGACTTGACCATAATACTAACCCTATCCTAAACATCACCCTAACCCTAACCCTAAATCTAAAACTAGACCTACCACTAACCCTAACCTTAAATTTAACCCTAAATGTAACCCTGATACTAACATTAGCCTTGCCCCTAATCCTAGCACTAACTTAACCCAAAACCTAGCCCTAAACCAAGCCCTAACTCGAGCTTTGACCCTAAACATAATACTAATGCTAACCCTAATCAAAGCCATTACCCTAGCCCTAAACATATCTCTAAACCTATCCATTGCAATAACCATAACCCTAGGCCTAAACCTAACCCTATCCCAAATCCTAAACCTATGCATTATTCTAAACCAAACCTAAACCCTAAACCTCATATTATAATTACACTAACACTAACCATGATGCTAATTCCAGCCCTAACTTTAAACGTTAACCTATCCCAAACTTCTAACCCAGACCTTACCCTAGATCTAAACCTGACCCTAAAGCTAAACCTAACCCTTTCATTATAGGTAGGCATAAACCTAACCCTAAAAGTATCTTAACTGTAACCCTAAATCTGATATTAGCTTTAGGCCTAATCCTAGCCCTAACACTAAAATAAAATATAGCCCTCATCCTAGCCCCAAACCTAGCTTTAATCATTACCCTAACCCTAACCCTAATTCTAACATTCACCTTATCTCTAAACCTAGCTATAATGCCATTCCTTATCCTAAACTTAAACCTAACCCTAACCCTAACTCTAGGCCTAAGGTAAACACAAATCCTAGCCCTAATCCTAGCCCTAATTTAACCCTATCCCTAACCCTAACCTAACCCTAGCCCTAAGACTAAATCTAACTCTCACAGTAGCCCTATCCCTTTTTCTAACACTATCCATTACTGTAATCCTAAACCTAGCCCTAAACCTAGCCATAACTATTGCCAAATCCGTATTCCTAGTCCTAACCCTAGATCTAACCTTAACTCTAAATCTAACACTAATCCTAAGCCTAAGCCTAACATTAACACTGGCCCTAGCCCGAATGCTAATCATAAAACTAGCAATAACACTAACCCTTCCAGTAAAACAAAACCGAGCAAGAGCCCTAACCCTAAACCTTAACTTAAACCAAGCCTTAACACTACACCTTGACCTTACCCTAGCCCTAATCCGAGCCCTAATCTTAACCTTAATACTATCCCTAACTCTGACTCATATCCTAACACTCACCCTAGCTCTAAACACCACCCTAACCTTAAACCGAACCCTTACAGTAAACCTAGCCTTAATTCGAGTCCTAACCCTAACCCTAAAAGTAAACCTGACCCTCACTATTAACCTAACACTAACACTAGCTCTATATTTAACCCTAACCTTAAACATAATCCTAACACTAGAGATTTAACCCCTAAACATAACCCTAAAACTAACCCTATAAAACATAGTTCTTACATTATTCATTGCTCTAACCCTAGCCATAACCCTAACACAAAACTAGTCCTAATCTGAACCCTAAACCTAGCTTTAACCCTAACCCTAGTCCTAACCCTAGCTCTAACCCTATCCCTTACCCTATGCCAAACTCTAAACCTAATACTAATTCTAATCCTAATCCTAATTCTATTCCTCAACCTAACCAAAATCCTAACCCTATCAGTTGTCCTAACCCTAGCCCTCATTCTAGCTCTAACCATAACCCAAACCCTAACCCTAACTCTGACCCTTATTCTGACCCTAACACTAATCATAGGTCTAAACCTGAACCTAACCCTAAACCGAACCCTAACATTAGCCCTCTTGGTAACCTTATACCTAAACCTAACCCTAACACTAGCCCTAGACCTAAACCTAATCCTAAACTACCCATAACTCTAGCCCTAGACCTAAAGAAAAACTTAGCTCTAGCCCTAATAATAACCCTTAGCCTAAAGCCCAAAAATAACCCTTCCACTAGTTTAAACCTAGTCCTAATTCTGGCTTTCCCATTAACCATACCCTAAACTGAAAACTGACCCTGACATTAACACTAACCCTATCTCTAAACATCACCATAACCCTAAACCTAACCATAAAACTATTCTTGGCTCTATCTTTAACTCTAAAATTAGCCCCAATCATAACAAAGTTCTTACATTTGCCATAGCCTTAACCTATTGCAATACCTAGCCCTAACCTAAGCCCTACCCTAGCTTTAACACTAAATCTAACCATAACCCTAAACTTAGCCCTAACCCCAAACCTAGGCCTAACCCTAGACCTAATCCTAAGCATAACACTAGCCCTACCACGTTACCCTAATGATAACCCTAACCCTTATGCTAACCATAGACTGAACCCTAATCCTATACTTAACCCTAACCCTATCCATTACCCTACACCTAACCTCAACTCTAAACCTAAAACTATCATTAACCTATCCCTAACCATAATGATAACTTGAGCCTTAACCCTAAACCTTAATCTAATAAAAACCCTATCCTGACCCTTACCCCAATAATACCCATGGCTCTAAACCTGACCCTAACAAGAAACCTGACCCTTACAATAGACCTAGCTATAAGCCTAACCCTAAAACTCTCCCTAACTGTAACCCTAGACCTGACATTAGCCCTCGCTCTAATCCTGGCCCTAATCCTGCTAAAAACCTTAACATACATTCTAGCTATAAACCTCATCTTAATCATAAATGTAACCATAACCAAACCCTAACTCTAATACTCACCCTAGTGCTAAAAGTAGCTATAATCCCATCCCTTAACGTAAACCTAACCCTAACCCTAACATTAACACTAACCCTAGCCCTCAACCTAGGCCTAACCCTAACATTAACCGTATTTTTAATCCCAGCCCTAATTTAGCCCTATCCCTAACCCAACCCTAACCCTAGCCCTAAGACTAACTCAAACTCTCACCCTAGCCTTATACCTATTTCTAACCCTATCCCTTACCATCACCCAATATCTAGCCCTAAACTTAGCCCTAATCCTAGCCCTACCCTTACCCCTAGCTCAAAGCCTAGATCTAAACAAAACTCCTAATCTAAGCCTAAACCTAAGACTAAACCTCACACTAACACTAGTGCTAATTCTAAAACTAGCCCTAACTCTACCCCTAGCCCTAAAGCAAAACCAAATCATAACCATAACCCTACACCTAGTCCTAATCCTATCTCTAATTCTAGTCCTGACCCTGACCTGAAAACTAATCTGGACTCTGACTCTGACCCTATCATTAAACCTAGCTCTAAACATCATAACCGCAAACTTAAACCTAACACTTGACATAGCCCTATCCCTGACCCTACCACTAGCTCTAATCACAACGCTGCTTTGTACATTAGCCGTAGCCTTAACCCTAGCCCTAACCTAACACAAAACCTAGGCTCAATCCAAGTCCTAAACCTATTTTTTTTAAATATATAAAATAATATATAAATATATATAATATAATATAAATATATATAATATAAATATATATAATAATAATATATAAATATATATAAATAAATATGTATTTTTTAGTTTTCGGTGGACACAACATCTTTATTTTATTGGTATGTGGTGCTGACAATCAAACCCAGCGCCCTGCACATGGCAGGCGAGCACGCTACTTCTTGAGGCACATCCTCAGGCACTAAACCTAGCTTTAACCCTAAACGTAAATGTAACCCTAACCCACGAAAAGCCCTAATCCAATACATAACCGTACCCTAATCTTAGGTCTAACCCTATCCATTACCCTAATGAGTTCATTATGCTAAACCTAGGCCAAACCCTAATCCTATCTATTACTCTAAACCACACCTACAACCTAAACTAACACAAACCAAAGCCCTAGACCTATACATAACCCTACCTCTAAACTTAGGTCTAACCCTATCCATTACCCTAATGATAACACTGATACTAACCCTAGGCATAAACATAACCCTATCCATTACACTAAACCACACCTAAACCCTAAACCTAACTCTTTCATTACCTTAACCCGAATCCCTAATGTTAATTCAAGCCCTAAACATAAACCCTAACCTAACCCAAACCCTCACCTTGATCCTGACACTAATAATAACCCTAGTTCTAAATCTGACTCTTAGTATACACCTAACCTAACACTAAATCTATTCCTAACTGTAACACTAGACCTGACATTAGCCCTAGCCCTAATACTAGCCCTAATCCTAACACAAACATTAGCCCTCATTCTGGTCCTAAACCTAAATTAATCATAACCATAAACCTAATCCTAGACCTAACCCTAATAATAACCCTTGCCCTAGTCCTCAAACTAGCTATAACCCAATACCTTACCCTAAATGTAATCCTAACTACAACCCTAACCCAAGGCCTAAACCTAACACTAACACTAGCCCTAATTTAGCCCTATCCCTAACCCTAACCCTAAATCTAATCCTAGCTCTAAGACTAACTCTAACTCTCATACTAGCCCTATCACTAGTTCTAACCCTATCCCTTACCATAATCCTACACCTAACCCAAACATTAGTCTTAACCCTTGCCCTACCCTTAGCCCTAACCCTAACCATAGATCAAAATCTAACTCTAAATCTAACCTTAACCCGAAGCCTAAACCTAACCATTATAAATATATTTATATTTAGACTCTGAATCTACAGGTGTTGGCTTCAATTATTATTTAGAATATAGTCATTAGTTTCATAAAAGGCATACCATTTCTGGTGGTGTATAGAGAACTGAGGGTCAGGGGTAGGATTCTATGTTAAGGGGGAAAGGAATGAGGGTATGTGATTAACCTAACTTAGCAACTTTGGAGGACAACTCTAATGACTAGACGGCAGATTCATGGAAGAAGGTATAAATTCAAACTGCTTATCTGTATTCATAAAATTACCCAATGTATAAATAGTAAAAGTTAGGAGGCTGAAAGTGGGATAGAGGGAGAAAGAAAAAAGAAGAAAAATAACAAGGAAAGAAAGAAAGAGAGGGAGAAAGAAAATAAGAGTAAATAAAGAGGTGGTGAGGTGGGGCCTATGCAATTCCTCTAAATTATAGAATTCTAGTGATTCAGTTCTTAAAGTCCAATTTCATGGAGAGTTCTTGGTTTCATATATGTTGAGGTTGTGAGGACCAGAGGGGAAAGGGTAGAGGAGAATGGATGAGAAGAGCAAGGAAAGAAAAATAAGAAAGAAAAAATAAGGCTCTCAGAACTCTGTTTTCTTTTCTTACATTAGGTGGAGTTTTCTATTCCTAGCTTGAGTCTCTTTGCTCAGGGTGGTGGAGGTAGCCAGTGGGAGAGGGCTTGAGCTTCTACCTGGAGCCTCCCTACTCTTAGTCTCTGAATTGGAAACCAGGTTCCTGTACAGTTGCTGTTCCTCATTGATAGCTACACCCCCCAAAAGCTTGTGTGAAAAATCTTGAGTTATCACAGCTGGAGGTAGGGGAGTTGGAAACCGGGTACCTGATAAGCTGCAGAACCCAGCTAGCAGCCACGCCCAGTGATAGATGGCGAGTAAGGTTTTGCAAGATGGATTCCATCTATTACCCATGTATGGTGTTTGGTGAGGTGGGTGGTTCTGGAGTGACCTTGTGCTGTGTCCACAGCTCGGTCTGGTGAGCTGCCACAAAGCCACTGTGTTCTGTGCTGCCTTCCGTGTGTGCAGAGAGCTCCTGTGTGGCTGAGACTGCTGTCAGTGCCCAGAGAAACTGCACATCCCAGCCTTCCATCTGCGCTGAGAGCACCCATGTGGCCCTAGATTTCTTCAAATTTCTATGGTACTGGGAAGGATTCATCTTTTACTTAGCCTTATTATGCTCCACAGGTTTGGGCCTTGTCGGTTCAATGGTTCACTGTCAGGAACAGTTTGTATTTTGGGTTTCCCTTCATTATGGCTTATTGATGTGAATGAAAATTGAGCTGGAAATCAAATAGGGTTCACCAGAGGTGCTTGAAACTTCACACAATTAGTTCTCAGTGGGCACTCTCTAGTTTCTTCCTTTTGAAGGTAGACCAAAGATGAAGCATGCAAAAGAAACTGTATCCGAGAGCCCTTAAGGAGAAAACAGAGAAACATGTATGCACAGAAATAAGTCTCCCAAGAATTTGATCAGATTTCTTTGATACTACACAGTATTCATCTTTTAGCTTGCTCCCCTAGGCTCCCCAAGGTTGGCACTTCTAGGATCAATGGTTCTCTAAACAGGTAAGTGTTAGTGTTATGGTTAGGGTTAGGGCTAGCTTTAGAGATAGTGTTAGGGTTAGAGTTTGTTTTTTTCAAATTTCTATGATACTGGGAAGATTTATCTTTTACCTAGCCTCACTATGGGCCCCAGTTTGGGGCCTTCTTGTTTCAATGCTTTGCTGTTGGAAATAGTTTGTTTTTAATGTCTCACTTCATTTTGACCTATATAGGTAAATGAGAATGGAGCTGGAAATCATAGGGTTGGTGCCAGCTGGTTGAAACTTCACATACTCAATCAGTTGTCTGTGGGAACTCTCTGGTTTCTTCCTTATAAAAGTAGGGATAAGCTGAAGCATGCAAAACAAATTTATCCAAGAGCACTTTAGGAGAAAACAGGGCAATATGCATGTACTGAAATACCTCCCCCAAATATTTCATCAGATTTTTTTGATACTGTGCAGAATACATATGTCAGCTTGTCACACTAGTCTCCCCAAGTTTAAAGCTTTTATGATCAAAGGTTCTCTTAACAGGTTAAGCTTAGTGTTATGGTTAGAGTTAGGGTTAGAACTAGTGTTAGGGTTAGTGTTAGTTTTTATCAACTTTATGAATACTGGGCAGGATTTATCTTTTTTCTACTCTTAGTATGCTCCCCATATTTGGGCCTCCTAGTAAAAGGGTTTACTCTCAGGAGTAGATTTAGTTTTCATCTTTCACCTCATTTTGCCCTATAAGGGTGAATGGAAATGGAGCTGGACTCAAACAGGGTTTGTGCTAACTGCTTGAAACTTCACACACTCAACCAGTTCTCAGGGCACATTCTCTCCTTTTTTTCTTGTGGGAGTAGTCCAAAGCTTATTTAGAAAGAAACAGCTTTATCTGTGAGCACTTTAGGAACAAGCTTCAATTTTTTTGCATGGATTACTTGGATATTGTACAGGATTCATCCTTTTCTTAGTCTTAGTATGATCCCCAAGTTTGAGTTTTCAAGGTTTGCCAGTTCACTGTCAGGAACAGTTTGAATTTTTAGATTTTACTTTATTATGGCCTATAGACGTGAATGAAAATGGAGCTGGAAATCAAACAGAGTTAGTACTAGCTGCTTGAAACTTCACACACTCAATCAGCTCTCTGTGGGCACTCTCTGGTTGTTCCTTGTGCAAGTTCCTTAAACTGAAGCATGAAAAAAATAATTTATCCAAGTGCACATTAGGAGAAATCAGGGAAATATGCACGTAGTGAAATACCTCCCCCAGTTATTTTGTCAGATTTCTTTGATACTGCACAGGATTCATCTGTTAGCTTGTCCCACTGGGCTCCTTTATTTGGGGACTACTCTGATCAATGGTTTTCTAAACAGGTTAGGTTAGATTGTGTATTAGTTTGGGCTAGAGTTATAGCTAATATTTCATTAGATTTAGTTTTGTTCAAAATTCTTTGATACTGAGCAGGATTCAACTTTGACCTAGCCTTACTATATTCTTTAGGTTTGGACCTGTTACGTCAAGGATTTGCTCTCCTGAACAGTTTGTATTTTAAGTTTTCATTTCATTTTGACCTATGCGTGTAAATGGAAATGGAGCTGGAAATCCAACAGGGTTGGTGGTAGCTACTTCAATGCTCACACACTCTATCAGTTTTCTATGGGCATTCTCTGGTTTATTCCTTGTAAAAGTAGCCCTAAGCTGAGGCATGCAAATCAACTTTATGTGAGAGCACTTTAGGAGAAAACAGGGAAATATCCATGTACTGAACTACCTCCCCAATTATTTGGTCAGACTTCTTTGATATTGTGAAAGATTCATCTGTTCACTTACCCAACTTGGACACCCAAGTGTGGGACTTCTAGGATCAAAGGGACTTTAACAGGTTAAAGATAGTGTTAGGGTTAGTGTTAGGACTAGGATTAGACCTAGTGTTAAGATAAGAGTTACTTTGCTTTTCAAATTTCTATGATACTGTGCAAGATTCATCTTTTTTATTTTGACTATACTCCAAATGTTTGGGCCTCCTACATAAAGGGTTTTCTTTCAGGAACAGTTTCAATTTTCAGGTTTCTCTTCTTTTTTTCCATGTAGGGGTGAATGTAATAAAGCTGGAAATCAAACAGTGTTTGGGCTAGCTGCCTGAATCTTCACACAATCCATCAATTTTCAGTGAGCATAATCTGGTGTTTGCCATGGAAGTAGCCCTAAGATGAAGTAAAAAGTAACAGCTTTATCCCTGGGTGCATTAGGAGAAAGCAGAATACCCATGTAATGAAAGAGCTTCAAATTTTTTGGTTGGATTAATTTGATACTGTACAGGATTCATCCTTGACCTAGCCTTAGTAGGCTCCCCACGTTTGAACCTTCAAGGTTTAATGGTTCAGTGTCAGGGACAGTTTGAATTTTTAGGTTTCACTTACTTAGGGGCTATAGTTGTGAATGCAATGGAGCTGGAAATCAAACAGTGTTGGTGCTAGCTGCATGAAACTTCACACACTCAATCAGCCCTCTGTGGGCACTCCTTTGGTTTTTCTTTGTGAAAGTACCTTAAGCTGAAGCATGAAAAACAATTTATCCAAGAGCACTTTAAGGAAAAAAAAACAGGAAAATATGAATGTACTAACATACCTCTTCCAATTTTCATCAATTTCTTTGATTCTGCCCAAGATTCATCTGTTAAGTTGCACTGCTAGGCTCCCCAAGTTTGGGACTTCTATGATCATAGGTACTCTAAACAGGTTAGAATTAGTTTAGGGTTGGGTTAGATCTAGTGTTACACTGAGTTTTGTTCAAATTCATTTGATACTTGGCATAATTGGTCTTTTACCTAGCCTTACTATTTTCCCCTGTTTGGGGCCTTATCCCTTCAATGGTTGCTGTCAGGAACAGTTTGTATTTTAAGGTTTCCTTCATTTTGACCTATACGGGTAAATGGAAATGGAACTTGAAATCAAACAGGGTTGGTACTCGCTGCTTAAAACTGCACACATTCAATCAGTTCTATGTGGGCACTCTGGTTTATTCCTTGTGAACGTTTCCCAAAGCTGAAGCATGCAAAAACATCTTTATCTGAAAGTCCTGTTGGAGATAACAGGGGAAAATACATGTACTGAACTACCTCCCCAAATTATTTGTTCAGATTTCTTTGATACTCCTTAAACATAACAGAAAAACTAGTCCTAATCTGAGTCCTAACCCTAGATGTAAACATAAACATAAACCTAGCTATAGCCCTAACCCTACCCCTAATCCTAGCCCTAACTCTAGCTCTAACTCTATCACTTACCCTAAGCCAATGCCTATATATAATGCTAACCTTAGTCCTAATCCTAATCCATAGCCTAATCCAAACCCTAGCCCTCTTACTAATCCTAACCCTAGCCCTCATTCTAGCTCTAACCCTAACTGGAATCATTACCCTAATACAAACCCTCAGTCTAAATCTGATCCTAACCTTAAACCAGACCCTAAAACTAGCTCTACCAGTAAACTTGTACCTAAACCTAAGCCTAACACTAGCCCTAGACCTAAGCCTAATCCTCAAGATAGCCATAATTCTAGACCTAGACCTAAAAAAACCCTGAACCCTAGCCCTAACGTAATCCTTAAACTAAAGCAAACACTACCCTATCCCTAGACCTAAACCTAGTCCTAATTCTGGCTTTCACCCTAAACCTAACTATAATCTGAACACTGACCTTAACACTAACACTAAACCTAGCTCTAAACCTGAACCTAACCCAAAACCTAAAACTAACACTAGACATATCCATAACTCTAACCCTAAAACTAGCTCTAAACAGAACCCTAGATCTTACATTACACATAGCCTTAACCCTGAGCTTAAACCTAACACAAAACCTAGCACTATTCTGAGGCCTAATCCTATGCTAAAAACAACCATAATCTTAAATGTAGCACTAACTCTAACCCTCGCCTTAGACCTAACCCTAGCTCAAAGCCTAACCCTTAGCCTAAACAAAACCCTAGGCCTATTCATAAACATAAACCTAACCCTAGCCCTAAGCCTAAACTTAACCCTAGTACTAACCCTAGCTCTAAACCTAACATTACCCTAACCCTAACCCAAACCCTCACCTTAATAATAACCCTAGCCCTAAACCAAACCCTATCCATAACCCTAATCTTAAAACTAACCCTTGACTTAACCCTAAACCTAACCCTAAACCATAGCATTAATAAACATTAAACCTATCCCTGAACCTAAATTTAACCAAAACCTAAACTTAACCCTAAACCTAATCTTACATCTAATCCAATACATTACTCTAAAACTAGCCCTAACCCTAATGAAAACCTAGCCCAAACCCTAACCATAACCATAACTATAACCTAGAACTACCACTAAACCTAACACTCCCCCTAGCCCTAACCATAGCTTAAACCCTAACCTTTACACTAACCCTAACCCTAGCCGTAGCTCTAATCATAACCCTAACTCTAGTCCTAACCCTAATATTAAACTTAGCCCTAATCCTAGCCCTAATATAGCCCTATTCCTAACCCTAACTATTACCCTAGAATTAAGATTAACTATAATCCTCACACAAGACATATCCTTATTCTAACCCTATACCTTACCATAACCCTAACCCAAGCGCTAACCCTAGTCATAATCCTTAGCCCTAGCACTAACCTATCTCTAAAACTAACCCTAAACTAAGGCCTCAGCCTAACCCTGAAAATAGCTCTAACCCTAATGCTATTCCTAAAATTAGCCCTAATCCTAGCCCTAGCCCTAAAAGAAAACTGAGCCATACCCCTAACACTAACCCTTACCATAGGCCAAACCCTAATCCTACACCAGCCCTAACAATAGTCCTAATTTGAAACCTAACCCTAACCCTAAACCTAACCATGACCCTGACTCATATCCAAACACTAAACCTAGCTCTAAACATCACCCTAACCTTAAACCTAACCCTAACACTAGGCCCAGCTCTAAACTTAACCAGAAACTAACCTTATTCCTAACCCTATTTCTTACAATAGCCATATCCATAACACTAGCCCTAAACCTAATACAAAATTAGCCCCAATCCAAGTTCTAACACGAGCTTTAACCATAAACCTAAATCTAAACCTAGTCCTAACCTTAGCTCTAACCCTTTCACTTACCCTAAGCCAAACCCTCACCCTAATGCTAACCGTATTCTTAGCAGTGATCCTTAGCCTAATCAAAACCTAACTCTATAACTAGTCCCAACCCTAGCCTTCATTCATGATCTAACCATAACCCGAACCCTAACCCAATCCCTGACCATTATTCTGACCTAACACTAATCTTAGCTCTAAATCTAAACCTATCCCTAAACCGAACCCTAACACTAGCCCTACTGGTAACCTTATATCTACACCTAACCCTAACACTAGCCCTAGACCTAAACCTAATCCTAAATCTAGCCATAACTATAGCTCTAGACCTAAAGACAAAATAGACCTAGCCTTAACAATAACCCTTAACCTAACCCAAACTCTAACCCTACCTCTAGACCTAACCCTAGTCCAAATTCTGCCTATAACCCTAACCATTACCATACCTGAACACTGTCCTTGACACTAACACTGACTCTAGCTCTAAACTTCACCCTAACCCTAAAACTAACCCTGAAACTACATCTAGCCCTAACATTAACCATAAAACTAGTCTTAATCATTACACTAGTTCTTACATTAGCCATAGCTCTAACCTTTCACAAAACCTAGCCCTAATCCAAGGCCTACCTTAGCATTAAACCCTAAAGCTAACCTTAAAAATAACCCTAGCCCTAACTATAACCCTAAGCGTAACCCTGGACCTAATCCTAACTGTAAACATAGCCCTAACCCTAGCTTTAACCCTATTTAACCCTATGATAACTATAATCCTTATGCTAACCTTAGGTGGAAACCTAATCCTAGCAATAGCCTTAATCCTATTAACCTAAACCTAACCTGAACCCTAAATCTAACTGTGTCCTTAACCAATCCCTAAATGTAAGACTAATTTGACCCCTAAAACTAAACCTTAATCTAACCCCAACCCTAAACTTGACCCTGACTCTAATAATACATATAGTTCTAAACCTAACCATAACAAGAAATCTAAACTTTACCATAGACCTAGCCATAAGCCTAACCCTAAATCTATGCAAAACCATACCCTAGACCTGACATTAGCACTAGCTCTAATCTAGACCTAACCCTAATACAAAATTTAGGGCACATCCTAGCAAGGAACCTCACCTAGGTGTAGTGTAAGAGTCAGGTTTATGTTAAAGGTCAAATTTAGGGCTAGGGTTATTATTAGGGTCAGGATCAGGGTCAGAGTTAGCATTTGGTTTAGCTAAAAGTTTAGGGTTAAGGTTCGAATTAGCATTAGGGTGAGGTTTTGGATTAGGGTAATGGATAAGTTTAGTTTAGGTTTCAGTTAAGGTTTAGGGTAATGGATGAGTTAGGTTTAGCAATCGGGTTAGGGTTACCATTAGGGTTAGGGTTATGTTTAATGTAATGGATAAGTGTAGAGCAATCTATTACCCTAGATAGGGATAAAATTAAGGCTATGTTTAGGGCTAGGATGAGGGCTAGGGTTTGTGTTAGGGTTAGGGCTAGGATTATGTCTAGGGTTAATATCACGTCTAGGGTTAAGGTTAGGAATAGTTTTAGGGTTAGTTTTATGGCTAGATGTATTGTAAGGTTTAGATAGGGTAAGAGTCAGGTTTATAGCTAGGGGAATTATTAGGGTCACGGTTAGTATTAGGGTTTGGTTTACTTTTGAGGTTAGAGTTAAGGCTCAAATTAGTATATGGGTTAGAGTTAGTGTAATAATTGGATTAGGTTTAGGTTTCAGCTTAGGTTAGGCTAATTGATAGGTTTATGGAAAGCGATAGGGTTAGGGTTAAGCCTAGGGTTAGGTTTATGGTAAGGGTTATGTTTAGGGTAATGGATACAGTTAGAGTTAAGGTTAGTGCTAGGGTTATGGTTAAAATTAGGTCTTGTGTTAGGGTTAAGGTGAGGGTTAGACCTAGGATTAGGTTTAGGGTTTTAGCATAAGGGTTAGGTTCTGAGCTATGGTTAGGGCTAGGCTGATTTATTAGGGTCAGGGTCAGTGTAGAGTTTGTTTGAGGTTAGGTTTTAGGGTTAGGGCTTGAATTAGCACTAGGGTGTGGGTTAGGGTAATGGTAGGGTTTTGTTTAGAGTTAGCATTAGGTTTAGGGTAATTGATAGTGTTAGGGTTAGCAACAGGTTTAAGGTTAGGCCTAGGGTTCACATTAAGGTAAGGGTTATGGTTAGTATAATGGATAGGATTAGAGTTAAGTTTAGGGCTAGGTATATGGTTAAGAAGAGGTCTTGAATAAGGGTTAGGGTTAGGGTTAAAACTAGGGTTAGGCTTAGGTTTATGTTTAGCATAAGGGTTCGGTTTTCATCTATGGTTAGGGCTAGGGTGAGGGTTAGGTTTAGGGTTACTTCTAGAGATAAGATTATAGTACTCATAGGGTTAGGGTTAGGATTAGGCCTAGTTACTTCATTAGGGTTAGGGTTAGGTTTAGGGTAATGTATACAATTAGATGTAGATTTAGGGCTAAGTTTATAGTTAGACTGAAGATTAGGCTTAGAGTTAGGGCTATGGTTATTTTTAGGTTTATAGTAAGGGTTAGGGTTTGAGCTAGGGTTAGGTCTATGGCAAGTGTGAGATTTAAGGTTAGGTCTAGGGTTAGTTTTCCAGTTAGTCTTAGGTTTAGCACTAAGCCTAGGATTATGAATAAGGTTAGGTTTAGGTTTAGAGTAATGAGTAGGTTTAGAGCTAGGTGTAGGGCTAGGGTTAAGTTTAGAATTAGGGATAGGGTTAGGGTTAGATTGAGGGATAGGTTTAGGTTTATGTTTAGAGAAATGTTTAGGCTTTGAGCTAGGATTAGGACTAAGGCGAGGGTTAGGTTAGGGTTACTGCTAGGGTTAGGGTTAGGGTTAGGTTTATGCTTAAGGCTTGATTTAGGCCTAGGACTATCTCTAACTTTTGTGTTAAGTTTAGGGCTAGGGTTAGGGCTATGGGTAATGTAAGAGATAGGGTTATGTTCAGGGCTAGCTGTAGCGTTAGGGTTATGGCTAGGTCTAGTGTTCAGTTGAGATAAGCGCTAGGGTTACTCTTAGTGTTCGGTTTAAGGTGAGGGCTGTGTTTAGAGCTAGGGTGACTTTTAGGATATCAGTCAGGTCAGGGTTTGCTTTAAGGTTAGGGTTATGACTTTAATTAGGGCTAGGGTTACTCTTAGGGTTTGGTTTAAGTTTAGCATGGTCTTTAGAGCTAGGGTCAGTGTTAGGATATGAGTCAGGGTCAGGGTAATTTTTAAGGTTAGGGTTAGGACTCGAATTAGGGCTAGAGTTATGTCTAGGTATAGTGTTAGGGTTTGGTTTAAGTTAAAGTTTAGTGTTAGGGCTGTTGCTCAGTTTTGTTTTAGTCCTAGGTTTAGGGTTTGGGCTAGATATAAGATTAGCATTAGGGTTAGGGCTAGTGTTAGTGTTAGGCTTAGGATTAGATTTGGATTTAGCGTTAGATCTAGGATTAGGGCTAGGTCTCACTATAGGGCAAGGGTTAGGGCTAGGGTTATGGTTACGGTAACAGATAGGGTTAGAAGTAGGGCTAAGGCTAGGGTGAGAGTTAGAGTTAGTCTTAGGGCTAGGGTTTTGGTTAGTTTTATGGATAGGGCTAAGTTAGGGCTAGGATTAGGGCTAGGGTTAGTGTTCAGCTTTGGCCTAGTGTTAGGGCTGGGGTTATAGTTAATTTTAGGGTAAGTTATGGTGTTATAGCTAGGTTTACATGCAGGGTGAGGGATAGAATTAGGGTTAGGGCTAGGGTTAGGGTTAGGGTTATGATTAAGGCTAGGTTAAGGGCTAGGATGAGGGCTAGGGTTTGTTGTAGGTTTAGGTCTAGAATTAGGGCTAGGGATAATGTCAGTTTGGAGTATATTTAGGGTTAGGTTTGTGTCTATGCCTAGTGTAAGTGTTAGGCTTTGGGTAAGGGTCAGGTTTAGAGCTAGGTGTATTTTTAGGGTCAGGATCAGTGTTAGGGGTTTTTTTTAGGTTAAGTTTTAGGGATAGGGCTCAAATGAGCACTAAGGTTAGTGTTAGAGTTATGGTAATTGATTGGGTTAGGTTTAGGTTTCAGGGTAGGTTTAGGGTTTGGAGAGCTTTAGGGTTAGCAAAAGGGTTAGGGTTATGCCTAGGGTTAGCATTAGGATTAGGGTTATCATATGGATAATATATAGGGTTAGATCTATGGTTATGGCTAGGGTTAGGTTAGGATTAGTGCTAGAGTTAGGTTAGGTTTTGGATTAGAGCTATTAAACCTAGCTTAGGGTTAGGGTTATATTTAGGGTAAAGTTTAGGTTTTGAGCTAGGGTTGGGTCTAGGACAAGGGTTAGGTTTAGTGTTATGGTCAGGGTTAGGTTTAGGGTTAGGGCTAGGGTTTTCATTAGGGTTAGGATTATTTTTAGGGTAATAGATTGGGTTAGATGTAGGGTTAGCTTTATTGTTAAGGTTGGGTTTAGGTTTAAGTTTAGTTTTAGGGCTAGGTTTACTGTTGATTTTAGGGTAAGAGTTAGGGTTTGAGTTAGGGTTAAGACTATGGCAAGGTTTAGGTTTAGGATTAGGTCTAGGGTTAGGTTTATGGTTAGGGTTAGGGTTTCAGTTAGGGTTATGGATAGGGTTATCATTAGGGTTAGGGTTAGAGTTAGGGTAATGGCTAAAGTTAAAGCTAGTGTTAGGTCTAGGGTTAAGGTTAGAATTACAGCTACGGTTAGGGTTATGGTTAGGGATTGTGCTAGGGTTATGTTTTGGCTAAGGGTCAGGCTTTGAGCTAGGGTTCGGACTAAGGTGAGGGTTAGGGTTAGGGTTAGGACTAAGGCTAGGGTTATGCTTAGGGTAGGTTTAGGCCTCTATTAGGGTTAGGGTTATTGAAGTTTTGTGTTAGGTTTAGGCCTAGGGTTAGTGCTATGTGTAATGTAAGTTCTAGGGTTCTGATTAGAGCTAGTTTTAGGGTTAGGATTAATGCTAGGTCTAGTGTTAGGTTTAGGTTTGGATTTAAGGTCAGGTTTAGAGCTAGGTTTAATGTTAGTTTCAGGGCCAGTGTTCAGGTTAAAGTTAGGGTCAGGGTAAAATCCAGAATAGTACTAAGGTTAGGTCTAGTGGCAGGGTTAGTGTTTGGTTTAGGTTAAGGTTTATCCTTAGGGCTAGCACTAAGTTTTTGTTTAGGTCAGGGGCTCGAGTAATAGCTAAATTTAGGATTAGGTTTAGGTATGGGGCTAGTGTTAGGTTTAGGTTTAGGTATAAGTTTACTGGTAGGGCTAGTTTCAGGTTTCGGTTTCTGTTTAGGGTCAAATTTAGACCTATAATTAATATTAGGGTCAGAATAAGGGTGAAGGTTAGGGTGAGGTTTGGGGTTAGCATTAGATCTAGAATGAGGGCTGGTGTTAGGACTAGTAATAGGGTTATTGTTTGGGTTTGGCTAAGGATTAGGATTAGGACTAGAGTTAGCATTATGAATAGGGTTTGGCTTAGGGTAATGGATAGAATTAGAGCTAGGGTTAGGGCTAGGATTAGAGTTAGGTTTAGGGCTAGTTTTAGGGTTAGGTTTAGCGTTAAATCTGGTGTTAGGGTTAGGGTTAGGGTTTGGCTAAGGCCAATGTAAGAACTAGGGTTATGAGTATGGTTAGTTTTAGGGTTATGGTTTCGGCTAGGTCTAGTGTTAGCATTAGTTTTAGGGTTAGGGTGATATTTAGAGCTAGGGTTTGTGAATGAGGGTTAGTTTTAGGCCTAGGACTAGTTATGGGTTAGGGTTTGGTTTAAGTTAAGATTTAGGGTTAGAACAATGGCTAGGTTTTATTTTAGGGCTAGAGCTTGGATTAGGGCTAGTTTTAGGATTAGCAATAATGTTAGAGCTAGTTGTAGAATGAGGTTTAGGCTTAAGATTAGGGTTAGATTTAGAGTTATGGTTAGATCTAGGGTTAGAGCTATGGCTAGCGTTAGGGCTCAGGTTAGGGCTATTGTGAGGGTTAAGCTAACGAATAGGGTTATAAATAGAAATAGGGATAGGGTGTGAGTTAGAGTTAGTCATAGGCCTAGGGTTAGGGGTAGGGTTAAGTTTAGGGTTCAAATAGGGCTAGGATTAGTGCTATGATTAGTGTTCGGGTTAGGCCAATGTTTAGGGCTAGGGTTAGAGTTAGTTTTAGGGGAAGGGATGAGGTTGTATAGCTAGGTTCAGTGCTAGGGCGAGGGTTATATTTAGGGATAAGGATAGAGTGAGGGTTTCGTTTAGGATTAAGTAGGTTTAGGGCTCGGATGAGGGCTAGGGTTTGCGTTAGGGTTAGGGCTAGTATTAGGGCTAGGGATAATGTCAGGTCTAGGGTTATGGTTAGGGATAGTGATAGGGATAGGTTTATGGCTAGGTCTAGTGTAAGGATTAGGTTTAGTGTAGGGCTCAGGTATAGAGCTAGGTTATTATTAGGGTCAGAGTATGAGTTAGGGTTTGGTTTGGGTTAAGGCTTACAGTTAGGGCTCAAAATAGCATTAGAGTTAGGGTTGGGGTTAGGGTAATGGATAGAGTTAGGTTTACAGTTCAGGTTAGGTTTAGAGTAATATATAGGATTAGTGTTAGGGATAGGGTTAGGGTTAGGCCGAGGGTTAGCATTTGGTTTAAGCTAACCAAATGAATAGGTTTAGTGCTAGTGTTAGGGCTTAGGAAAAAGTTAGGATTAGGGCTAGGATTTGGGTTACTCCTAGGCTTAGTGTTAGGGTTCGGTTTAGGGTAAGTGTTAGGGTTTGAGCTATGTTTAGGGCTAGGGCAAGGGTTATGGTTAGAATCAGGGTTACAATTAGGGCTACAGTTAGGTTTAGGGTTAGGGATAGGGTTAGCATTATGGTTAGGGTTATGTTTAAGGTAATGGATAATGTTAGAGCTAGTATTTGGGCTATGGTTACACTTATGGATAGGGTTAGGGTTAGGTTTAGAGCTAGGGTTATGTTTAGAGTAAGGGTTAGAGTTTGAGCTAGGGTTAGGGCTAGGGCAAGCATTAGGTTTAGTGTTTGTGCTAGGGTTAGGGTTAAGTTTATGCTTAATTCTAGGTTTAGGGCTTGTATTAGGGCTAGGTTTTGTGTGAGGTGTATGGCTAGTGTTAGGGCTATGGGTAATGTAAGAGCTAGGGTTATGTTTATGGGTAGTTTTTGGGGTTAGGGTTATAGATATATCTAGTGTTAGGTTTAAGTTTTGAGAAAGGATAAGGATTAGAAATAGGGTTTGTGTTAGGGTAAGCATCAGTGTTCGGGTTAGCATTGGGTTTAATGTTAGGTCTAGAATTAGAACTAGGTTTAGGTTTAGAGCTAGGGTTAGTCTTCGCATTAGGTTAATGGTTATTTTAGAGCTAGGGCTAGGTTTTTGTTTAGGACTAGGGCTAGAGTTATGGCTATATTTAGGATTAAGTTTGGGTCTACTGCTAATGTTATGGTTAGGTTTAGGTATAGGTTTACTGGTAGGGCTAGTGTTAGTGTTCGGTTTAGTGTTTAGGTCAGGCTTTGAACTAGGGTTAGTGATAGGGTCAGAATAAGGCTAAGGGTTAGGCTTAGGCTTCGGGTTAGTTTAGAGATAGAATGAGGGCTAGGATTAGGACTAGTAATATAGTTAGTGTTTGGGGTATGCTAAGGATTAGGTTAAAACTAGGGTAGCATTGGGGTGAGAGTTTGGCTTAGGGTAAGGAATAGGTTAAGAGCTAGGGTTTGGATTAGTGTTAGTGTTAGGGTTAGGGTTCGGGTTAAAGCTAGGTTTGAGGCTCAGATTAGCGCTAGGTTTTGTGTTAGGGTTAGGGCTATGGCTAATGTAAGTATTAGCTTTACGGTTAGGGATAGTTTTAGGGTTAGGTTTAGGGCTAGGGCTAGTGTTTGAGTTAGGTTTAGGGTTAGAGTGATGTTCAGAGTAGGGATAGTTTTAGGGTCAGTGTCAGGGTCAGTTTAGTTGTAGGGATAGCTTTAGGACTAGGTGTAACGTTAAGATTTGTTTTAGGTTAAGGGTTAGTATTAGGGTTAAGATCAGTTTTGTTTGTGGACTATGTGTAGGGTTAGGGCTAGTTTTCAAATTAAAATTAGAGTTAGGGCTAATGTTAGGGTAAGGTTTAGGTTCAGAATTAGGGTTAGATTTAGAGTTAGGGTTAGTTCTAGGTTTAGGACTATGGTTCGGGTTAGGACTAAGTTTAGGGCTAGTGTTAGGGTTAGGCAATAGATAAGTTTGGTACTAGAAATAGGTCTAGGGCTAGAGTTAGTGTTAGTCTTAGGGCTAGAGTTAGAGTTAGGGTTACAGTTAGCAATAAATTAGGGCTAGGATTTGAGCTACGGTTAGTGTTAGGTTTAGGCCTAGGGTTAGGGCTAGGGTTAGTGTTAGTGGTAGTGTTAGGGTTAGGGCTAGGGATAGGGGAAAGGATGTGGTTATACCTAGGTTCAGAACTAGGGCAAGGGTTGAAATTAGGGTTTGGGATAGGATTAGTGTTCGGGTTAGGATTAAGGCTAGGTTTACGACTAGGATGAGGGCTCGGGTTTGTCTTAGGTTTAAGGCAAGAATAAGGTAGAGTGCTAATGTCATGTCTAGGGTTACATTTAGGGATACTGTTAGGGTTAGTTTTATGGCTAGCTCTAGTTTAAAGGTTATGTTTAGGGTAAGGGTCAGTTTAGAGCTAGGTGTGTTATTAGAGTCAGGGTCTTGCTCAGAGTTTGGGTTAGGTTTTGGTTTATTATTAGGGCTCAAATTAGCATTAGGGTTAGGTTTAGAGTTAGGGTTAGAGTAATTGATAGTGTTAGGTTTAGTGTTCATTTTAGGTTTACGTAAGGATAAGTTTAATATTAGCGAAAGGTTTGTGGTTAGGCCTAAATGGATAGGGTTAGATTTAGGTTTAGGACTAGGGTTAGTGTTAGGTTTAGCGTTAACTGTTAGGGTTTGTGCTAGGATTAGGACTATGGCAAATGTTAGGTTTACGGTTAGGTCTAGGGTTAGGTTTAAAGTTAGGGTTAGTGTAGGTTTAGGGTTAGGACTAGGGTTAAGTTTAGTTAGGGTTACAGTATGTTTAGGGTTAGGGCTAGTGTTATCATGATGTTTATAATTAGGGTTAGGGTAATGGGTGGGGTTAGAGCTATGTTTAGAGCTATGTTTGGGTTAGGCTTATGTTTAGGGTAATGGATAGGTTTAGGTCTAGGATTATTGTTAGGATTAGGGCTAGGGTTGGTTTTAGGTCTAGGGTTAGTGTTAGGGTTAGGTTTAGGGTAAGTGTTAGAGTTTGAGCTATGGTTAGGGCTAAGTTGATGGTTAGGGTTAGTATCAGGTCTAGGTTTAGGATTAGGGTTAAGTTTAAAGCTAGGGTTATCATTAGGGTTAGGGTTATGTTTAGGGTAATGGATAGGGTTAGAGCTAGAGTTAGGTCTAGGATTATGGTTAGGATTAAGTCTAGGGTTAGGTTTAGGGTTAGGGCCAGATTTAGGTTTAGGTTTAGGTTTAGGGTAATGGTTAAGGCTAAGGTTAGGGTTAGGGTTAAAACAAGGTGTAGGGCTCAGTTTAGGGATAGATTTTGCGTTAGGTTAAGGCTATGGCTAATGTAAGAACTAGAGTTATGATTAGGGCTACTTTTAGGGTTACAGTTAGGGCTAGTACTAGTTTTAGGTTTATGTATACTTTTAGGGCAATGTTAGAGCTAGGGTTAGTTTAAGGTCAGAGTCGGGCTCAAGGTTAGTTTTAGGGTTAGGTTAGGACTGGAATTAGGGCTAAGGTTAGGGCTAGGTGTAGGGTTAAGTTTTGGTTTAGATAAGTGTTAAAGTTAGGGCTATGGCTCTGTTTTATTTTAGGGCTTGAACTAGATTAGGTCTAGTTTTCAGATTAGTGTTACTGTTAGAGCTAGTGTTAATGTGAGGTTTAGGCTTAAGTTTAGGGTTGGACTTAGAGTTATGGTTAGTTTTAGGGTTAGGGCTAGGGCTAGTGTTAGGGCTAAGGTTAGGGCAAGAGTCAGGGTTATGTTAAGGGATAGGGTTAGATGTAGGAATAGGGCTAGGGCAAGAGTTAGAGTTAGTCTTAGGGGTAGTGGTAGGATTAGGGCTAAATTAGGGCTAGGATCAGGTCTAGGATTAGTGCAAGGGTTAAGTCTAGACTTAGAGTTAGAGTTAGATTTGGGTGAAGTGATGGGTTTATAGCAAGGTTCAGAACTAGCGTGAGGGATAAAATTAGGGATAGGGCTAGAGTTCTGGTTCGGGTTTGGATCAAGGTTAGGTTTAGGGCTAGGATGAGGGCTAGCGTTTGTGTTAGGGTTATGGCAAGAACTAGGGCTAGGGCTAATATCAGGTCTAGGGTTATGGTTAGGGATAGTTTTGGGGTAAGATTTATGGCTAGGTCTAGTTTCAGAGTTAGGTTTAGTGTGAGGTTCAAGTTGAGAGCTAGGGGTATTATAATATTCAGAATCAGGTTTTGGGTTTGGGTTAGGTTGAGGTTTAGGGTTATGGCTCAAATTAGCATTAGGTTTGAGTTAGGGCTAGTGTAATGGATAAGGTTAGGTTTAGGCTTCAGTTTTGGTTTAGGGCTCAGGTTAGATTTAGGGTAATGGATAGGGTTAGGGTAAGGCCTAGGGTTAGCATTAGGTTGATTGTTATCATTAGGGTAATGAAAAGGGTTAGTGCTAGGGTTATGTTTAGGATTAGGTCTAGAGTTTGAGTTAGGGTTAGGGTTAAGGCTAGGGTTAGGTTTAGGGTATGGGTTAGGTTTTGAGCTGGGGTTAGTGCTAAGGATAGGGTTAGGCTTAGGATTAGGTCTAGGATTAGGATTAGGGTTACCATTAGGGTTAAGGGTATGGACAGGTTTGGATGTTGGGTTAGGGTTAGGGTTAGGTTTAGGTTTAAGACTAGGGTTAGAGTTGAGTTTAGCATAATTGTTAGAGTTTGAGCTAGGGTTAGGACTGTGGCAAGGTTTAGGTTTATGGTTCAGTCTAGGTTTAGGTTTACAGTTAGGGTTATCATGATGTTTATGGTTAGGTTTAGGGTTGTGGGTGGGGTTCGAGCTTAGGTGAAGTCTAGTTTTAGGTTTAGGATTAGGGCTAGGGTTAGAGTTAGGGTTAGGCTTATCATTTTCTTAAGGTTCGATTAAGGGTAAGGGTCAGGGATTGAGTAAGTGTTACAGCTATTTTGAGGCTTCAGGTTAGAATCAGGGCTAGGGATAGAGTTAGGGTTATGGTTAGGGTTAGGGCTAGGTTTAGCATTAGGTTTAGGGTTTTGGTTAGGGTAATGGATAGAGTTAGAGCTAGAGTTTGGGCTATGGTTACAGTTAGGATTAGAGCTAGGATAGGGTTTAGGTTTTGGGCTAGGGTTACGTTTATGTTTTGGGCTAGGGTTATCTTCAGGGTTATGTAAGGGCTAGGGTTTCAGCTAGTGTCAGTGATATGGCTAGGTCGAGGATTAGGTTCTGCCTTAGGTCTAGGGACAGAATCATGGTAGGTTTAGGGTTAGGGTTAAGGTTAGGGCTAGGGTTATCATTAGGGTTAGGATAAGGGTTAGGGTAATGGATATGGTTAGATGTAGGCTTAGGTTTAGGTTTAGGGTTAGATTTAGTTTTAGGGTTAATGTTAAGGCTACGGTTATGTTTAGGTTTATGGGACGGGTTAGGATTTGAGCTAAGGTTAGGGAAATGGCGAGTGTTAGGTTTAGGGTTTGGTCTATTGTTAGTTTTCAGGTTAGGGTTAGGATTATGTTTCGGGTTAAGGCTAGGGTTATCGATACAGTTAGGTGTAGGTTTAGAAAAGTTGTAGGTTTAGAGCCAAGTTTAGGGATAGGGTTAAGTTCAGGGTTAGGGCTAGGTTTAGGGTTTAGAGTAAGGTATAGGTCTAAGTTTATATTTATGGTAAGGGCTTGGCTTTGAGTAAGGTTTAAGACTAAGGCTAGGGTTAGGTTTAGAGTTAGGGTTAGGGCTAGGATTAGGGTTAAGGTTATGTGTAGGGCTAGATTGAGGCCTAGAATTTGCTCTAGGTTTTGTGTTAGGATAAGATATAGAGTTAGGGCTATGGTTAATGTATGAGCTAGGATTATGATTAGGGCTAGTTGTAGGGTTAGGGTTATGGCTATGTCTAGTGTTAGGTTTAGGTTTTTGGTTAGGGTCAGGTTTAGAGTTAGGTTTAGTGTTAAAGGCAGGGTCAGTATTCAGGTTAGAGTTAGAGCTAAGGTTAAAGCCAGAATTGGGACTAGGTTTATGTCTAGGGGTAGGGTTAGTCTTTGCATTAAGTTAAGTTAAGGGTTATTGTTAGGGCTAAGGCTAGGTTTTTGTTTAGGTCTAGAGCTAGAGTTAAGTCTAGGATTAGTTTTTGTAGTAGTGTAGGGTTTGGTTTAAGTTAAGGTTTAGTGTTAGGTCTATTGCTCGGTTTTGTTTTAGTCCTAGGGTTAGAGTTAGGGCTAGTTTTACAATTAGTATTAGGGTTAGGGCTAGTGTTAGTGTTAGGCTTAGACTTAGAGTTAGGGTTACATGTATAATTATGTTAGATCTAGGATTAAGCTAGGATTAAGGATAGGGCAAGGGTTAGGGCCAGGGTTAGAGTTATGGTAAGGGATAGGTTTCGAACTAGGAATAGGGCTAGTGTGAGAGTTAGAGTTAGTGATAGGGCTAAAATTAGTGTTAGGGTTTGGGATAGGGTTAAAATAGAGCTAGGATTAGGACTAGGGTTAGTGTACAGCTTAGGCCTAGTGATAGGGATAGGGTTAGGTTTAAGTTTAGGATAAAGAGTGGCGTTATAGCTAGGTTTAGACATAGGGTGAGGGATAGAGTTAGGGTTAGGGCTAGGGCTGGGTTTAGGGTTATGATTAAGGCCATGTTTAGGGCTAGGATGAGGGCTAGTGGTTGTATTTGATTCAGGGCTAGGATTAGTTATAGGGCTAATATCAGGTCTCGGTTTATGGTTAAAGATAGATTTAGGGTTAGGCTTATGGCTACGTCTAGTGTAAGGGTTAGGTTTAGGGTAAGGGTCAGGTTTAGAGCTCAGGGAATTATTAGGATTAGGATTTGACTTAGGTAAGGATTTAGGTTTACGGCTCAAATTAGCATTAGGGTTAGGGTTAGGGATATATTTACGGTTTGTTTTAAGGTTCAGGTATGGTTTAGGGTAATTGACATGGATAGCGTTCATGATTGGTCTAGGGTTAGGCTTAGGGTAACACTAGGGTTAGTGTTAAGTTTATGGTTAGGGTAATTCAGAGGGTTAGAGCTTAGATTAGAACTAGAGTTATGGTCAGTAATATGCCTTGAGTTAGGGTTAGAGTTAGTGTTAGAACTAGGGTTAGGGTTTGGTTTAGGGTTATATTTAGCATAAAGTTTAGGTTTTGAGCTAGGGTTAGGGCTAGGTTTAGGGATAGGTCTAGGGATAGGATTACAGTAGGTTTAGGTTTAGGGTATGAGTTAGTGCTAGGGTTATCATTAACATGAGGGTTAGGGTTAAGGTAACGGATAGGGTTAGGTTAGGTTTAGATTTTTTTTATAGTGTTAGAATTAGTGATAGTTTCAGGATTAGAGCTATGGTTATGTTTAGGTTTATGGTTAGGTTTATGGTTTGATCTAGAGTTAGGGCTATGCTGAGTTTAATTTTAGGGTTATGTCTATGGTTAGTTATCTGGTTAGGGTTAGGGATAACATTAGGGTTCGGGCTAGGATTATCAATAAGTTTAGGTTTAGGGTTAGGGTAATGGGTAGGTTTAGAGCTAGGTTTTGATCTAGGTTATGTTTAGGATTTGGGCTATGGTTAGTGTGAGAGTTAGGTATAGGCCTAGGCTTATGTTTAGGATAAGGGTTAGGCTTTTAGCTATCTTAGGACTAAGGTGAGGGCTAAGGTTAGGTATAGGGCTAGAATTAGGTTTAGGGTTATGTTAGGGCTAGGTTTAGGCCTAAAATTACCTCTATGTTTAGAGTTAGGTTTAGGCCTAAGGTTAGGGCTATGGGTAATGTAAGATCTAGAGTTATGATTAGGGCTAGTTTTAGGGTTAGGGTTAGGGTTATGGCTGGGTCTGGAATTAGGTTTAGGTTTTGGTTAGTTTCAGGTTTAGAGGTAGGTTTAGTGTGAAAGCCGGGGTCAGTGTTTGGGTTAGAGTTAAAGTGAGGGTTAAAGCCAGAATTAGGACTAGGTTTAAGTCTAGGGTTTGAGTTAGTGTTTGGGTTAGGTAAAGGTTTTTAGGGCTAGGGCTAGGATTTTGTTTAGGTGTAGAGCTATATTTCAGGCTATATTTAGAATTAGGTTTAGGTCTAGAGCTAGTGGTATGTTTAGGTTTAGGTATAAGTTTACAAGGAGGGCTAATGTTAGGATTTTGTTTAGGGTTACGGTCAGGTTTAGCCCTAGGGTTTATGTTATGGTCAGAATAAGGGTCAGGGTTAGGGTTAGGGTTTGGAATAGCATTAGAGATAGAATGAGATGTAGTATTAGGACTATTAATAGGGTTGATATTTGGTTGGCCTAAGGATTAGGGATAAGTCTAGGGTTATCATTAGGATTAAGGTTTTGCTCAGGGTAAGGCATAGGGTTAAGCCTAGGGATAGGTTTATGGTTAGGGTTAAAGCTAGGCTTAGGGCTCAGATTAGGGCCAGTTTTTGTGTGAGGTTTAAGGCTAGGGTAGGGCAATGGCTAATATAAGGACCAGGGTTACAATTAGGCTTAGGTGTAGGTGTAGGTCAAGTGTTAGGGTTAGGTTTAAGATTAGGGTTACAGTTAGCAATAAATTAGAACTAGGATTTGAGATATGGTTAGTGTTAGGATTAGGCCTAGGGTTAGGGCTAGGGTTGGTGTTAGTTGTAGTGTTAGGGTTAGGGTTAGGGATAGGGGAAAGGATGTGGTTTACCTAGGTTCAGAACTAGGGTTAGGGTTAGTGTCAAGGTTAAGATTAGGAATCTAATTAGGGCTAGGGTTAGGTCTAGGTGTAGTGTTAAGGTTTGGTTTATGTTAAGGTTTAGGGTTAGCAGTATTGCTCGGGTTTGTTTTACTGTAAGGGTTAGGGTTAGTACTATATTTATGTTTAGCATTAGGTCTAGGGTTAGTGTTAATGTTAGGCCTAGGCTTAGGCTTCGAGTTAGCTTTAGAGTTAGGGTTAGATCTAGGTTTAGGAATAGGAATAAAGATCAGGCAGTGGTTATTGCTAGGTTAGGGCTAGGGTTAGGGCTAGAGTTAGGATTACGGTAATGGATACGGTTAGAAGTAGGTATAGGGCTAGTGTGAGAGTTAGAGTTAGTCTTAGGGCTAGAGTTAGGGTTACAGTTAGAGATAGGGTAAAATTAGGGCTAGAATTAGGGCTAGGGTTAGTGTTCACCTTAGGCCTAGCATTAGGGTTAGGGTTAGTGTTAAGTTTAGGGTAAGAAATGGCATTATAGCTAGGTTTTGAGATAGGGTGAGAGTTAGAATTAGGGTTAGGGCTATGATTAGGGTTAGGGTTATGATTAAGGCTAGGTTTGGGGCTAGGATGAGGACTGTGGTTTATTTTAGTGTTATGGCTAGGGTTAGGGCTGGGGCTAATATCAGATCTAGGGTTATGTTTAAAGATATTTTTATGGTTAGGTTTATGGCTACATGTGATATAAGTGTTAGGTTTAGAGTTAGGGTCAGGTTTAGAGCTAGGTGTATTATTAGAGTCATGTTCTGGGTTAGAAATTTGAGATAGGTTAAGGTTTAAAGTTAGGGCTTGAATTATCTTTATGGTTCGTGTTAGAGTAATTGTAGGGTGAGATTTAGGGTTTAGGTTTGGTTTAGAATAATACATAGGTTTAGCATTAGGGATAGGGTTAAGTTTAGGCCTAGGGTTATGGTTAAGGCAATGGATAGGGTTAGAGATAGGGTTAGGGATAGGGTTATGATTTTGATTAGGGCTAGGTTTAGGATTATGTTTAGGGTTAAAACTCGGGTTAGGGCTTGGTTTTGGGCTAGGATTGGGGTTAACAGTGCTAGGGTTAGGGGTAAGGCTAATATAAGTACCAGGTTACAGTTAGGGTTAAATTTAGGGTTAGGGTTAGTGGTAGGTCTAGTTTAGGTTTAGGGTTGGGGTTAGTGTGATGTTTAGACTAGGGTTAGTGTTGTGGTTAGAAACAGGATCAGTGTTAATTCTAGTTTTCAGCTTAAAACTAGAATTAGAGCTAAGTTTAGGGTTAGGGTTAAGGGTTCGCTTAGGTTAAGGGTTAGGGTTAGGGCTATGGCTTGGTTTTATTTTAGGTCTAGTGTTAGATTTAGAGTTAGGGTTAGGCTTAGGATTAGGTTTTGATTTAGAGTTAAAATTAGATCTAGGTTAGGGTTAGAGCTAATGATAGGGCTAGGGTTAGGGCAAGGGTTAGGTCTAGGATTAGGGTTCCGGTAAGGAATAGGGTTCAAACTAGGGATTGGGCTATTGTGGGATTTAGATTTAGTCTTAGGGCTAGGGTTAGGGCTAGGGTTAGGAATAGGACTAAATTAGGGCTAAGATTACAGCTAGGGTTAATTTTGGGGTTAGGCCTAAAGTTTGGATTAGGGTTAGGATTAATGCTTGGTTTAGGGCTAGGATAAGGGCTGGGGTTTGTGTTAGGTTTAGGACCAGGATTAGAGCTATGGCTAATGTCAGGTTTAAGGTTAGGGTTGGGGATAGTTTTAGGATCAGGGTTATGGCTAGGTCTAGTGTGTTAGGTTTAATGTAAATTCAGCCTTAGAGCTAGGAGACTTATTAGGGTCATGGTCATTGATAGAGTTTGCTTGAGGTTAGGGTTTATGGTTAGGGCTTGAGTTAGCACTACATTGTGGGTTAGGAACTGATAGGGTTTTGTTTACTGTTTACATTAGGTTTAGGGTAATTGATAGGGTTAGGGTTAGTGATAGGATTAAGATTAGGCCTAGGGTTCACATTAGGGTAAGGGTTATGGTTAGTATAATGGATGGAATTAGAGCTAAGTTTAGGGCTAGGCTTCTGGTTAGGAATAGGTCTTGAATTAGCGTTAGGGTTAGGGTTAAAACTAGGGTTAGGCTTAGGATTATGTTTAGCAAAAGGATTAGGTTTTGAGCTAGGGTTAGGTTTAGGGTGAGGGTTAGGTTTAGGGTTACTTCTAGGGATAAGATTATAGTACTCATAGGGTTAGGGTTAGGATTAGGGCTATTGACATCATTAGGGATACGGTTAGGTTTAGGGTAATGTATACAATTAGATGTAGATTTAGGGCTATGTTTAACATTAGATTGAGGTTTAGGCTTAGAGTTAGGCCTATGGTTATGTTTAGCTTTATAGTAAGGGTTAGGGTTTGAGCTAGGGTTAGGTCTATGGCAAGTGTGAGATATAAGGTTAGGTCTAGGGTTAGTTTTCCAGTTAGATTTAGGTTTAGCATTAAGCCTAGAATTATCAATAAGTTTAGGTTTAGGTTTAGAGTAATCGGTTGGTTTAGAGCTAGGTTTAAGGTTAGGGCTAAGTTTAGGATTAGGGCTAGTGTTAGGGTTAGATTGAGGGATAGGTGTAGGTTTATATGTAGAATAATGTTTAGGCTTTGAGCTAGGATTAGGACTAAGGCGAGAGTTAGTTTAGGGTTAGGGCTAGGGTTAGGGTTAGGGTTATGCTTAAGGCTTGATTTAGGCTTAGGATTAGCTGTAGGTTTTGTGTTAGGTTTAGGGATAGGGTTAGGGCTATGGGTAATGTAAGAGCTAGGGTTATGTTGAGGGCTACTTGTAGGTTTAGGGTTATGGCTGGGTCTAGAGTTAGGTTTTGATTTTTGTTAGGGTCAGATTTAGAGACAGGTTTACTCTAAAGGCAGAGTCGGTGTTTGGGTTAGAGTTAGTGTTAGGGTTACAGCCAGAATTAGGTCTATGTTAAGTCTAGCGTTAGGTTAGTGTTATTGTTAGGGCTAGGGCTGTGTTCATGTTTAGGTATAGGGGAAGAGTTAAGGCTAGATTTAGGATTCCCTTTAGGTCTAGGGCTAGTGTTAGGGTTTGGTCTAGGTTTACGGTCAGCTTTAGACCTAGGGTTAGGGTCAGAATAAGGGTCAGGGTTAGCATTAGAGTTTGGGATAGGGTTAGAGCTAGAATGAGGGCTAGGGTTAAGACTATTAATAGGGTTAAACTAAGAATTAGAGATAGGTCTAGGGTTACCATTAGGGTTAGGTTTTTTCTTAGGTTAAGGGATAGCCTTAGAGCTAGGGTTAATGCTAGAGTTAGGGTTAGGGTTAGGGTTAAATATAAATATATTTTGAGCTCGGATTAGGGCTAGATTTGTATTAGGATTAGGGTTAGATTTTTGCATTGGCTAATATAAGAGGCAGGGTTACAATTAGATTAATTTTAGGGTTAGAGTTAGGGGTAGGTCTAGTGTTAGGTTTAGGTTTAAGGATAGTGTAATATTTAGAGCTAGGTTTATTGTTAGGATATGAGAAAGCATCAAGGTTAGTTTTAGGATTAGGATTAGCACTCAAATAAGGGCTAGGGTTACTGTTCGGTTTAAGGTGAGGGCTGTGTTTAGAGCTAGGGTGACTGTTAGGATATCAGTCAGGTCAGGGTTTGCTTTAAGTTTAGGGTTATGACTTGAATTAGGGCTAGGGTTACTTTTAGGGTTTGGTTTAAGTTTAGGGTTGCCTTTAGAGATAGGGTCAGTTTTAGAGTATGAGTCAGGGTCAGGGTAAGTTTTAAGGTTAGGGTTAGGACTCGAATCAGGCTAAGATTACGTCTAGGTGTACTGTTAGGGTTTGGTTTAAGTTAATTTTTAGTGTTAGGGCTGTTGCTCAGTTTTGTTTTAAGTCCTAGGTTTAGGGTTTGGGCTAGTTATAAGATGAGCATTAGGATTAGGGCTAGTATTAGTGTTAGGCTTAGGTTTGGGTTAGGGTTAGATTTGGATTTAGCATTAGATCAAGGATTAGGGCTAGGTCTAACTATAGGGCAAGGGTCAGGGCTAGGGTTATGGTTACTGTAACAGATAGGGTTAGAACCAGGGCTAGGACTAGGGTGAGAGTTAGAGTTAATCTTAGGCCTAGGGTTTTGGTTAGTTTTAGGGATATGGCTAAGTTAGGACTACGATTACGGCTAGTGGTTGTGATCAGCTTATGCCTAGTGTTAGGGCTAGGGTTATAGTTAACTTTAGGGTACAGTGTGTTGTTATAGCTAGGTTTAGAGGTAGGGTGAGAGTTAGAATTTGGTTTAGGACTAGGGTTAGGGTTAGGTTTATGATTAAGACTAAGTTTAGGGCTAGGATGATGCATCGGGTTACTTGTAGGGTTAGATCTAGAATTAGGGCTAGGGCTTATGTCAGCCTAGTGTTACCGTTTGGGGTAGATTTAGGGTTAGGTTTGTGTCTAGGTCTAGTGTAAGTTTTATTTTTATCGTAAGGGTTAGGTTTAGAGCTAGGTGTATTTTTAAGGTCAGGATCAGGGTTAGGGTTTGTTTTAGGTTAAGGTTTAGGGATAGTGCTAAAATGAGCATTAGGTTTAGGGTTAGGGTTAGGGCAATTGATTGTGTTAGTTTTAGATTTCAGGGAAGGTTTAGGGCAATGGAGAGCTTTAGGGATAGCAAAAAGGGTTAGGGTTATGCCTAGGGTTAGCATTAGGATTAGGGTTATCATAAGGATAATATATTGTGTTAGAGCTATGGTTAGGGCTAGGATTAGGTTATGATTAGGGCTAGAGTTAGGTTAGGTTTTGAGTTAGGGCTAGGAACCCCAGCTTAGGGTAAGGTTAGGGTTTGATTTAGGGTAAAGGTTACATTTTGTGCTAGGGTTAGGTCTAGGACGAGGGTGAGGCTTAGTGTTATGGTCAGTGTTAGGTATAGGGTTAGGGCTAGGATTTTCATTAGGGTTAGCATTAGGTTTAGGGTAATAGATTGGGTTAGATATAAGGTTAGCTTTATGGTTAAGGTTAGGTTTAGATTTAAGGTTAGTTTTAGGGCTAGGTTTACTGTTGGTTTCAAGGTAAAATTTAGGTTTTGAGTTAGGGTTAAGGCTATGGCAAGTTGTAGGTTTAGGGATAGGTCTAGGGATCGGTTTATGGATTGGGTTGGGGTTTCGTTTAGGGTTAGGGATAGGGTTATTATTAGGGTTAGGGTTAGAGTTAGGCTAATGCCTAGGGTTAGAGCCAGTTTTAGGTTTAGGGTTAAGGTTAAGGTTAGGGCTATGGTTAGGGTTATGGTTAGGAATAGTGCTAGGGTCATGTTTGGGCTAAGGGTTGGTCTTTGAGCTAGGGTTAGGACTAAGGTGAGGGTTAGGGTTAGGGTTAGGACTGGGGTTAGGGTTAGGGTGAGGGTTATGCTTAGGATAGGTTTAGGCCTCGATTAGGGTTAAAGTTATTTAAGTTTCGTGTTAGATTAAGGCCTAGTGTTAGTGCTATGTGTAATGTAAGATCTAGGGTTGTGATTAGAGCTAGTTTTAGGGTTAGGCTTAACCCTAGGTCTGGTGTTACGTTTAGGTTTGGGTTAGGGTCAGGTTTATAGCTAGGTTTAAAGTTAGTGTCAGGGCCAGTGTTCAGGTTAAAGTTAGGGGTAGGGTGAAAGCCAGAATAGGACTAGGGTTTGATCTAGTGGTAGGTTTAGTGTTTGGTTTAGCTTAAGGGTTATTGTTAGGGCTAGAACTATGTTTTAGTTTAGGTCAAGGGCTAGAGTAATAGCTAGATTTAGGATTAATTTTAGGTATGTGGCTAGTGTTAGGTTTAGGATTAGGTATAAGTTTACTGGTAGGGCTAGTTTCAGGTTTCGGTTTCATTTTAGGGTCAAATTTAGACCTATAATTAGTGTTATGTTCAGAATAAGGGTGAAGGTTTGGGTGAGGTTTTAGGTTAGGGTTAGATCTAGAATTTGGCTAGTTTTAGGACTAGTAAGAGGGTTATTGTTTGGGTTTGGTTAAGGATTAGGATTAGGACTACAGTTAGCATTATGAATAGGGTTTGTTTTGGGGTAATGGATAGGATTAGAGCTAGGGTTAGGGCTAGGTTTAGGGTTAGGTTTAGGGCCAGTTTTAGGGTTAGGGTTAGGGTTAAATCTAGTCTTAGGGCATGGATTAGTGCTATTTTTGTGTTAGAGTTAGTGCTAGGTTTTGGCTAAGGCCAATGTAAGAACTAGAGTTATGATTAGGATTAGTTTTAGGGTTAGGGTTACGGTTAGGTCTAGTGTTAGCATTAGTTTTAGGGTTAGGGTGATATTTAGAGCTAGGCTTTGTGTTTGGATATGAGTCAGTGTGTGGGTTAGTTTTTGGCCTAGACTCGAATTAGAGCTCGGGTTATGGCTAGTCATTGGTTAGGGTTTGGTTTAGTTTAAGATTTAGGGTTAGAACAATGGCTAGGGTTAGGGGTAGTGTTAAGGTTAGGGTTCAAATAGGGCTACGTTTAGCGCTATGATTAGTGTTAGGGTTAGGCGTATGGTTAGGGCTAAGGTTAGGGTTAGTTTTAGGGGAAGGGTTGGGGTTATATAGCTAGGTTCAGTGCTAGGACAAGGTTTATATTTAGGGATAGGGTAGGTGAGGGTTTCGTTTAGGATTAAGTCTAGGTTTAGGGCTAGGATTAGGTCTAGGGTTTGTGTTAGGGTTAGGGCTAGAATAAGGGCTAGGGCTAATATCAGGTCTAGGGTTATGGTTAGGGATAGAGTTAGGGATCTGTTTATGGCTAGGTCTGGTGTACGGGTTAGGTTTAGCATAGGGGGCAGGTATAGAGCTAGGTTATTATTACAGTCAGAGTATGGGTTAAGGATTGGTTTGGGTTAAGGTTTAAGGTTAGGGCACAAATTAGCATTAGGGTTAGGTTTAGGATAAGAGTAATGGATAAAATTAGGTTTACACTTTAGGTTAGGTTTAGAGTAATATATAGGGTGAGTGTTAGGCATAGGATTCGGGTTAGGCCTAGAGTTAATATTTGGTTTAGGCTTTTATTTAGAGTAATAAATATGTTTAGTGCTAGTGTTAGGGCTTAGTTTAAGGTTAGGATTAGGGCTAGGGTTTGGGTTACAACTTGGGCTAGTGTTAGGGTTAGTTTTAGTGTAAGTGTTAGGGTTTGAGCTAGGGTTAGGGCTAGGGCGAGGTTTATGGTTAGAGTCAGGGCTACAGTTAGGGTTAGGGTTAGGGTTAAGGCTAGGTTTAGCATTAGGTTTATGGTTATGACTAAGGTAATGGATAAATTTAGAGCTAGAATTTAGGCTATGGTTTCAGTTAGGATGAGGGATAGGGTTAGAGTTAGGATTAGAGCTAGGGTTATGTTTAGAGTAAGGGTTAGAGTTTGAGCTAGGGTTTGATCTAGGGCAAGCATTAGGCTTAGGGTTTGTGCTAGGGTTAGGGTTAAGGTTATGCTTAGGTCTAGGTTTAGGGCTTGTGTTAGGGCTAGGTTTTGTGTGAGGTTTATGGCTAGTGTTATGGCTATGGATAATGTAAGACCTAGTGTTATGGTTATGGCTAGTTTTTTGTGTTAGTGTTATACATATGTCTAGTGTTAGGTTTAAGTTTTCGGTTAGGATAAGGTTTAGAACTAGGGTTTGTGTTAGTGTAAGCATCATTGTTCGGGCTAGCATTGGGTTTTCGTTAGGGTCAGAATTAGAACTAGGTTTAATCTAGGGCTAGGGTTAGTCTTTGCTTTAGGTTAATGGTCATTTTAGGGCTAGGGCTAGGTTTTTGTTTAGGACTAGGGCTAGAGTTATGGCTATATTTAGGATTAAGTTTGGTCTAGTGCTAGTGTTATGGTTAGTTTTAGGTATAGGTTTACTGGTAGGGCTAGTGTTAGGGTTCGGGTTAGTAGTAAGGTCAGGCTTTGATCTATTTTTAGTGTTATGGTCAAAATAAGGGAAGGGTTTGGCTTAGGTTTCAGGTTAAGGTTAGAGACAGAATTAGGGATAGGGTTAGGAGTAGTAATTGAGTTAGGTTTTGGGGTAAGCTAAGTGTTATGGTTAGAACTCGGGTAGCATTAGGGTGAGAGTTTGGCTTAGGGTAAGGAATATGTTTAGAGCTAGGGTTTGGATTATTGTTCGGGTTAGGGTTAGGGTTAGTGTTAAAGATAGAATTGAGGATCAGATTAGCACTAGGTTTTGTGTTAGGGTTAGGGCTCTGGCTAATATAAGAACTAGCTTTACAGTCAGAGAGAATTTTAGGTTTAGGATTAGGGCTAGGTCTAGTGTTTGGTTTAGGTTTAGGGTTAGGGTGATGTTTAGAGGTAGGGTTAGTTTTAGGGTCAGAGTCAGGGTCAGTATTAGTTGTAGGGATAAAGTTAGGACTAGGTGTAGCATTAGGATTTGGTTTAGGTTAAGGGTTAGGATTAGGGCTATAGCTTAGTTTTGTTTGTGGGCTATGGCTAGGGTTAGGGCTAGTTTTCTAATTAGAATTAGGTTTAGGGCTAGTGTTAGGGTGAGGTTTAGGTTTATAAATAGAGTAGATTTAGAGTTAGGGTTACTTCTAGGTTTACGACTATGGCTAGGTTTAGGGCTAAGGTTAGGGCTAGTGTTAGGGTTAGGCAATAGATAAGGTTGGTACTAGTAATAGGTCTTGGGCTACAGTTAGGTTAGTCTTAGGGCTAATGTTAGAGTTAGGGTTACAGTTAGCAATAAATTAGAGCTAGGATTAGAGCTATTGTTAGTGTTAGGATTAGGTGTAGAGTTAGGGCTAGGTTTAGTGTTAGAGATAGTGTTAGGGTTAGGGATAGTGATAGGGGAAAGGATATGTTTATACCTAGGTTCAGAAATAGGGCGAGGGTTGAAATTAGGGTTTGGGCTAGGGTTAGGGTTTGGGTAAGGGTTAAAGCTAGGTTTAAGGCTAGGATGAAGGCTCTGCTTTGTGTTAGATTTAAGGCAAAAGTAGATAGAGTTCTAATATCAGGTCTAAGGATACGGTTAGGGATAATTTTAGTGTTAGTTTTATGGCTAGGTCTAGTTTAAGGGTTATGTTTCGGGTAAGAATCAGGTTTAGAGCTAGGTGTGTTATTAGAGTCAGTGTCTTGTTCAGAGTTTGAGTTAAGTTTTGGATTAGTTTTAGGCCTCGAATTAGCAATAGGGTTAGGGTTAGGGTTTGAGTAATTGATAGGGTTAGGTTTAGTGTTCAGGTTGGATTTAGGTAAGAATAAGTTTAGTGTTAGCGATAGGTTTAGGGTTAAGCCTAAATGGATAGCGTTAGATTTATGTTTAGGACCAGGGTTAGTGTTAGGTTTAGCATAACTGTTAGGATTTGAGCTAGGATTAGGACTACGGCAAGGGTTAGTTTTACGGTTGGTTCTAGGGTTAGGTTTACATTTAGGGTTAGTGTAGGTTTAGAGTTAGGACAAGGGTTAAGTTTACAGTTAGGGTTAGAATAGTTTTAGGGTTAGGGTAGTGTTACCATGACATTTATAGTTAGGGTTAGGGTAATGGGTAGGGTTAGAATTATATTTAGAGCTATGTTTGGGTTAGGCTTATGTTTAGGGTAATGGATAGGTTACGGCTATGTTTATAGTTAGGATAAGGGCTAGTTTTAGGGTTAGGGTTAGGTCTAGGGTTAGCGTTTTGGATAGGTTTAGGGTAAGTGTTAGGGTTTGAGCTATGGTTAGGGTTATCGTGACGTTAGGGTAGTGTCAGGTCTAGGTTTAGGATTAGGGTTAAGTTTAGGGCTAGGTTTAGCACTAGGATTAGGATTATGTTTAGGGTAATGGATAGGATTAGAGCTAGATTTAGGGCTAGGATTATGGTTAGGATCAAGTCTAGGGTTAGGTTTAGGGTTAGGGCCATTTTTAGGTTTAGGGTTAGTTTTAGACTAATGATTAAGGTTAGGGATAGGGTTAGGGTTAAAACCAGGTGGAGGGCTCAGTATAGGGCTAGGTTTTGGGTTAGGTTAGGGCTAGGATTAGGGCTAAGGCTAATGTAAGAACTAGAGTTATGAGTAGGCAACTTGTAGGGCTACTGTTAGGGCTAGTTCTAGTTTTAGGGTTAGGTATACATTTTGGTGATGTTTGAGCTAGGGTTAGTTTAAGATAAGAGTCAGGCTCAAGGTTAGTTTTTGGGTTATGTTAGGACTGGAATTAAGGCTGATGTTAGGACTAGGTGTAGGGTTAGGTATTGGTTTAGGTAAAGCGTTAGGTTTAGGGCTATGGCTCGGTTTTGTTTTAGGGCTTGAACTAGATTAGGGCTAGTTTTAGGTTTAGTGTTAGATTTAGGGCTAGTGTTAGTGTGAGATTTAGGCTTAGGGTTAAAGTTGGTCTTAGAGTTATGGTTAGTTCTAGGGTTAGGGCTTGGGCTAGTGTTGGGGCAAAAGTTAGGGCAAGTGTTATGGTTATGATAAGGAATAGGATTAGATCTAAGAATACAGCTAGGGTGAGAGTTAGAATTAGTCTTAGTCCTAGTGGTAGGATTAGGGCTAAATTAATGCTAGGATCAGGTCTAGGATTAGTGTAAGTGTTAAGTCTAGAGTTAGGGTTATATTTGGTGGAAGGGATGGGGTTATAGCAAGGTTCAGAACTAGGGTGAGGGATAAAATTAGGGCTATGGCTAGAGTTAGGGTTTGGGTTAGGATCAAGACTAGTTATAGGTCTAGGATGAGGGCTAGCATTTGTGTTAGGTTTATGGCAAGAATTAGGGCTAGGGCTAATATCAGGTCTAGGGTTATGGTTAGGAATAGTTTTTGGGTAAGATTTGTGGCTAGGTTTAGTGTCAGAGTTAGGTTTATGGTGAGGTTCAAGTTGAGAGCTAGGGTATTATAATAGAGTCAGGTTTTGGGTTTGTGTTAGGTTGAGGTTTAGTGTTATGGCTCAAATTAGCATTAGGTTTGAGTTAGAATTAGGATAATGGATAAGGTTAGGTTTAGGCTTCAGTTTAGGTTTAGGGCTCAGATTAAGTTTAAGGTAATGGATAGGGTTAGTGTTCGGCCTAGGGTTAGCATTAGGTTTATGGTTATCATTAGGGTAATGGATAGGTTTAGAGCTAGGGTTAGGGCTAGGGTTATGTTTAGTATTACGGCTATATTTAGGGTTAGGGTTAAGGCTAGGGTTAGGTTTAGAATATGGGTTAGGGTTTGAGCTAGGGTTAGTGCTAAGGATAGGGTTAGGCTTAGGATTAGGTCTGGGATTAGGATTAGGGTTACCATTAGGGTTAAGTGTATGGACAGGTTTAGATGTTAAGTTAGGGGGGTTAGGGTTAGGTTTAGATTTAGGACTAGGGTTAGTGTTACGTTTAGCATAATTGTTAGGGTTTGAGCTAGGTTTAGGACTATGGCAAGGTTTAGGTTTATTGTTAGGTGTAGGGTTAGGTTTACAGTTAAGGTTAGAGTAGGTTTAGGGTTAGGGTTAAGGTTATCGTGATGTTTATGTTTAAGGTCAGGGTAATTGATGGGTTTCGAGCTAAGGCTAAGTCTAATTTTAAGTTTAGGATTAGGGCTAGGGCTAGGGTTAAGTTTAGGGTAAGGCTTATCATTTCTTATGGTTAGGTTAAGGTAAGGGTCAGGGATTGAGTAAGTGTTACGGCTAGGTTGGGGCTTCAGGTTAGAATCAGGACTAGGGATAGTGTGAGGGTTAGGGTTATTGTTAGGGCTAGGTTTAGCATTAGGTTTAGTGTTATGATTAGGGTAATGGCTAGAGTTAGAGGTAGAGTTTGGGCTATGTTTATAGTTAGGATTAGGGCAAGGATTGGGATTAGGGTTTGGGATAGGTTTATGTTTAGGGTAACAGCTAGGGTTTGAGCTAGTGTTAGTGCTAGGGCTAGATCAAGGATTAGGTTCAGCCTTAGGTCTAGGGACAGGATTATGATAGGTTTAGGGTTAGAGTTAAGTTTAGGGCTAGGGTTAACATTAGGTTTAGGATAAGGGTTAGGGTAATGGATATGTTTAGATGTAGGTTTACATTTAGGTTCAGGGTTAGATTTAGTTTTAAGATTAATGTTAAGGCTACAGTTATGTTTAGGTTTATGGTATGGGTTAGGTTTTGAGATAGGGTTAACACCATGGCAAGTGTTACTTTTAGGGTTAGGTCCATTGTTAGTTTTCTGGTTAGGGTTAGGGTTACGTTAAGGGTTAAGGCTAGGGTTATCAATACTGTTAGGGATAGGATTAGGTAAGGTGTATGTTTTGAGCTAGGTTTAGGGCTAGGGTTAAGTTTAGGGTTAGGGCTAGGGTTAGGGTTTAGAGTTAGGTAGAGGTCTATGTTTATATTAATGGTAGGGTTAGGCTTTGAGTGAAGTTTGCGACTAAGGCTAGCGTTAGGTTTAGGGCTTTGTTAGGGCTAGGGTTAGGGTTGGGTTTCGCTTAGGGCTAGTTTTAGGCCTAGAATTCACTCTAGGTTTTGTGTTAGTTTAAAGCATAGAGTTAGAGCTATGGTTAATGTAAGAGCTAGGATTATGATTAGGGCTAGTTGTAGGGCAGGGCTATGGCTATGTCTAGTGTTAGGTTTAGGTTTTTGGTTAGCGTAAGGTTTAGAGAGAGATTTAGTGTTAAAGGCAGGGTTAGTGTTCAGTTTAGAGTTAGAGTTAAGGTTAAAGCCAGAATTGGGACTAAGTTTATGTCTAGGGGAGTGTTAGTCATTGCGTTAAGTTAAGGGTTATTGTTAGGGCTAAGACTAGGTTTTTGTGTAGGTCTAGAGCTAGAATTAAGGCTAGATTTAGGATTAGGTTTAGGCCTAGAGCTAGGGATAGGGTCTGGTTTAGGTATAAGTTTACTGCTAGGACTAGTGTTATGGTTTGGTCTAGCGTTAGAGTCAGGTGTAGACCTAGGTTAGTGTTATGGTCAGAATAAAAGTCAGGGTTATGTTTAAGGTTTGGGATAAGGTTTGAGCTAGAATGAGGGCTAGGGTTAGGACTATTAATATGGCGAGAGTTTTCATTACCCTGAGGATTAGGGATAGGTCTAGTGTTACCATTATTGTTAGAGTTTTTCTTAGGTTTAGGGATAGGGTTAAACCTAGTGTTAGCGGTAGGGGTAGGGTTCGGTTTAGGGTTAAAGCTAGGTTTAGGGCTCCAATTAGGGCTAGTTTTTGTGTTAGTGTTAGGGCTAGGGTTAGGGCAACAGGTAAAGTAAGAACCAGGGTTACAATTAGGGTTAGCTTTAGAGTCAGGGTTAGGGGTAGTTCTAGTGTTAGTGTTAGATTTACGGTTAAGGTGATATTTAGAGCTAGAGTTATGTTTAGGATAAGAGTCAGGGTCAGGGTTAGCTTTAGTGTTTGAATGAAGACTTGAATTAGGGCTAGGTTTACTGTTAGGGTTTGGTTTAAGGTTAACATCATTTTTAGAGCTAGGGTGAGTGTTAGGGTATGAATCAGGGTCAGTGTTAGTTTTAAGGTTATGGTTAGGACTCAATTAGGGATAGGACTAGTTCTTATAGTAGTTTCTGGTTTGGTTTAAGTTAAGGTTTAGGGTTAGGTCTATTGCTCGATTTTTTTTTTTTTTTTTTTAGTCTCTGGTTAGGGTTAGGGCTAGTTTTACAATTAGTATTACGGTTAGGGCTAGTGTTAGTTTTAGGCTTAGACTTAGGGTTAGGGTTATACTTATAGTTGGGTTTAGATCTATGATTAGGCTAGAATTAATGATGGGGCTAGGGTTAGGGCCAGGGTTAAAGTTATGTTAAGGCTTAGTGTTAGATCTAGGGATAGGGCTAGTGTGAGATTTAGAGTTAGTTATAGGGCTAAAATTAGAGTTAGGGATTTGCATAGGGGTAATTAGGGCTAGGATTAGGGCTAGGGTTAATGTTCAGCTTAGGCCTAGTCATAAGAATAGGGTTAGGTTTAAGTTTAGGATAAAGAATGGCATTATAGCTAGGTTTAGATGTATGGTGAGGGTTAGAGTTACAGTTAGGGTTCGGGTTGAGGTTAGGGTTATGATTAAGGCAAGGTTTAGGGCTAGGATGAGGGCTAGTGTTTATTTTATATTCAGGGCTACGATTAGTGCTAGGGCTAATATCAGCTCTCAGGTTATGGTTAAAGATAGTTTTAGGGTTAGGCTTATGGCTATGACTAGTGAAGGGTTAGGTTTCGGGTAAGTGTCAGGTTTAGAGCTCGGGGACTTATTAGGAAAAGTATTTGGCTTAGGTAAGGATTTAGGTTTATGGCTCAAATTAGCATTAAGTTTAGGGTTAGGGTATAGTTAGGGTTTGTTTTAAGGTTCATGTTTGGTTTATGGTAATTGATACGGTTAGCGTTAGTGATAGGGTTAGTTTAGAATTAGGGTTAGCATTAGGGTAGGGGTTATGGTTAGGGTAATTTATAGGGTAGAGGTTAGATTAGAACTAGAGTTATGGTTAGGAATATGCCTTGAGTTAGTGTTAGAGTTAGTGGTAAATTGAGAGTTAGGGTTAGGGTTAGTGTTATGTTTAGCATAAAGGTTAGTTTTTGAGCTAGGGTTATGGCAGGGTTTAGGGTTAGGTCTAGGGATAAGATAATGGTAGGATTAATATTAGGATTAGAGTTAGGGCTAGGGTTATCATTAACATTAGGGTTAGGGTGAAGGTACTGGATTGTCGCGACCCCTTGCCCGCAAGGAAGACGCAACACTCGGGAATCTTCTCTCAGCAGTTTATTCAGGTCCCTTGATATTTCTTATTCTTTCTTCTTCTTCCCGGATGCCCTTCCCAGCCTTAATAAAGCATCCCAAGCCCCAATGCAAAGCTGCCGCGTGGAGCTTTCTCACAGGGTGATGTACAGGGTGGTGAAAATCATGTGCCAACTCTCCCAGATAAGGAGTTGTTTGTCACATACCACAGCGGAGCCAGCGCCATCTCGTAATGGCGACCATAGTCTGCAGAAACGGCAGAAGCGGCTCACCACACTGGATAGGGTTAGTTTTGGTTTAGATTTGGTTTAGATTTAGAATTAGTGATAGTTTTAGGATTAGAGCTATGGTTATGTTTAGGTTTATGGTTAGGTTTATGGTTTGATATAGAGTTAGGGCTATGCTGAATGTTAATTTTAGGTTCATGTCTCTGGTTAGTTTTCCAGTTAGGTTTAGGATTAACATAAGCGTTCTGGCCAGGATTGTCAATAAGTTTAGGTTTAGGGTTAGGGTAATGGGTAGGTTAAATCCAGGTTTTGGGCTAGGTTAAGTTTAGGATTTGGGCTAGGTTTAGAGTGAGAGGTAGGGATTGGTCTAGGTTTATGTTTAGGGTAAAAGTTAGGCTTTGACTATCTTAGGACTAACGTGAGGGCTAGGGTTACGTGTAGGGCTAGTGTTAGGTTTAGGGTTATGCTTAAGGCTAGGTTTAGGCCTAAAATTAGCTCTATGTTTAGTGTTAGGTTTAGGCCTAGGGTTAGTCCTATGGGTAATGTAAGATCTAGGGTTATGATTAGGGCTAGTTTTAGGGTTAGGGTTATGGCTGGGTCTAGAATTAGGTTTAGGTGTTGGTTAGTTTTAGGTTTGGAGGTAGGTTTAGTGTTAAAGGCAGGGTCAGTGTTTGTGTTAGAGGGAAAGTTAGGGTTACAGCCAGAATTAGGACTAGGTTTAAGTATAGGGTTTGAGTTAGTGTTTGGGTGAGGTAAAGGTTTTTACTAGGGCTAGGGCTAGGATTTTGTTTAGGTCTAGAGCTAGAGTTCAGGCTAGATTTGGGATTGGGTTTAGGTCTATAGATAGTGGTAGGGTTAGGTTTAGGCATAAGGTTACAAGTAGGGCTAGTGTTAGGCTTTGGTTTAGGGTTAGGGTCAGGTTTAGCCCTAGGGTATATGTTATGTTCAGAATAAGGGTCAGCGTTGGGGTTAGGGTTTGGGATAACATTAGAGCTAGAATGAGATCTAGGGTTAGGGCTATTAATATGGTTAGGATTTGGTTAGCCTAAGGATTAAGGATAGGTCTAGGGTTACCATTAGGTTTAAGGTTTTGCTCAGGGTAAGGTATAGTGTTAGGGCTAGGGTTAGGTTTATGGTTAGGGTTAAAGCTAGGTTTAGGGCTCAAATTAGGACTAGTTTTTATGTGAGGTTTAAGGCTACGGTTAGGGCAATGGCTAATATAAGAACTAGGGTTACAATTAGGGTTAGAGGTAGGGATAGGTCAAGTGTTAGGGACAGGTTTAAGATTTGTGTGATATTTATAGCTAGGTTTAGTGTTAGGATTACAGTCAAGTCAGGGTTAGTTTTAGGGTTAGGGTTAGAACCCGAATTAGGGATAGGGTTACTGTTAGGTTTCACTTTACGTTTAGGATGGTGTTTAGAGCTAGGATGAGTGTTAGAATATAATTCAGGCTCAGAGTTATTTTTAAGGTTATGATTAGGACTCGAATTAGGGCTAGAGTTAGATCTAGATGTAGTGCTTGCATTTGTTTTAAAAGTTAAGGTTAGTGTTAGGCCTGTTTCTCGATTTTGTTTTACTGTTATGGTTAGGGTTAGAGCTAGTTTTATGAGTAGCTTTAGGGTTGGGGCTAGGGTTAGGGTTAGGTTTAGTATAACACTAGATTCAAGGATTGGGCTAGGTTTTGTGTTAGGTATTGGTCAAGATTTAGGGGTAGAACTAATGTCAGGTCAAGATTTATATTAAGTGATATTTTTAGGGTTACGTTTATGGCTAGGTAAAATTAAAGTGTTAAGTTTAGGGAAAGGGTCAGAATAAGAGCTGGGGTATTAGGGTCAGAGTCAGGCTTCGGGTTTGGGTTAGGTTAAAGTTTAGGTCAGAGTCAGGCTTCGGGTTTGGGTTAGGTTAAAGTTTAGGTTTAAGCCTCAAATTAGCATTATGGTTAGAATTAGGGTTAAGGTAATGGATACTGTTAGGGTTAGGTTTCAGGTTAGGTTTAAGAGAGTGATAGTTTGAGGATTAGTCTTAGGGTTAGCATTAGGGTTATGGTTAGCATTAGGGTAATTTATAAGGTTAGACCTAGGGTTAGGGCTAGGGTTATGGTTAAAATAAGGGCTAGAATTAGGGTTAGGGTCCGGGTTAAGGCGAGGTTTACAGTTAGGATTAGGATTAGGATTTGAGCTAGGATTTTTGCTATGGCTAAGGTTTATTTAGAGTTTGGTCTAGGTTTATGGTCAGGGTTAGTGTTACAGTTATGGCGAGGGTTATCATTAGGGTTAGGGTAACAGGTTTAGGTGTCAGGTTAAAGATAGGTTCAGGTTTAGGTTAGCCTGAGGTTAAGGTTTAGAATTAGGTTTAGGATTTGAGCTAACGTAGATTTAGGGTTAGGGGTTAGGTTCACTATTAGCTCTAGGATTAGATTTTGGTTTAGGGTTAGGGTACATTTACCTTTAGGTCTAGTGTTATCATTAGGGTTAAGTTTAGGGTTCGGGTAATGTGTAGGGTTCGAGCTAGGGTTTGGGCTAGGGTTAAGGTTAGGATTAGGGCTGGGGTTAGGGCTATGGTTAGGCCTTGGGTCAGTGTTAGTGTTAGGTTAAGTGTAATGGTTAGGGATTGAGCTAGGTTTAAGGCTAAGGTGAGGGTTAGGGTTACAGTCAGGGCCAGGGTAGGGTTTGGGTTAGGTTTAGGGCTAGAGTTAGCATTAGTTTTAGGGTTATGGTTAGTGTAATGGATAGAGTTAGAGCTAGGCTTTGGTCTATGTTTACAGTTAGAATTAGGGCTAAAGTTAGTGAGGTTTAGAGTTTTGGCTAGGGTTATATTTAGGTTAAGGTTTAGGGTTTGAGCTAGAGTTAGGGCTAGAAAAAGGGTTAGGGTTAGGTTTAGGGTTAGGGCTAGTTTTAGGGTTAGGCTTATGCTTAGGGTTAGTTTTAGGGCTGTAATTATGGCTAGGTTTTGTGTGAGGTTTAGGGCTTGTGTTAGGTTTATGGGAATTTAAGAGCTACACTTATGTTTATGGCTACATTTAGAGTTCGTCTAGTGTTAGGGTTAGTTTTTTGGGTTAGGACAATGTTTAGAATTAGGGTTTTTGTTAGGGTAAGTGTCAGGGTTCAGGTTAGCATCAGATTTAGTGTTAGTCAGAATGAGGACTAGGGTAGGTCTATGGATAGAGTGAGTGTTTGGTTTGGTTAAGGGATATTGTTAGGGCTAATGCGAGGGTTATGGCTACGTTAAGGATTACGTTTAGGTCTATTGCTAGTGTTAGTGTTAGGTTTAGGTTTAGGGTTACTGGTAAGGCTAGTGTTACATTTTGGATACAATTTAGGGTTTAAACCTAGGTTTAGTGTTAGGGTCAGAATAAGGCTCAGGGTTAGGGTTAGCATTTGGGTTAAATTTACAGCTAAAATGAGGGCTAACGTTAGTTTAGGAATGGAGTTAAGGTTTGGGGTAGGCATAGAATTAGGGTTAGGACTATGTTAGCGATAGTGTAAGGGTTTGACTAAGTGTAAGACATAGAGTTAGAGCTAGGATTAGGACTAGGGATAAGACTAGGGTTAGGGCCAGGGTTAGGGTTAGGGTTAAAGTTAGGGTTAAGCTTGAATTATGGCTAGGTTTTGTGTTAGGTTTAGGGCTATTGCTAATTTAAAAACTGGCATTATGATTAGGGCTAGTTTTAGGGTTAGGTATAGAGTGAGGTCTAGTGTTAGGATTAGGTTTAGGGATAGGGTGATGTGTAGAACTAGGGTTAGTGTTAAGGTCAGAGTCAGTGTTAGTATTAGTTCTAGTGTTAGGGTTAGGTCTCAAATTAGGTCTAGGGTTAGGACTAGGTGTAGGGTTAGGTTTTGGTTTAGGTTAAGGTTTAGAGTCACTGCTATGGCTCGGTTTTGCTTGAGATTTGGGCTAGGGTTAGGGCTAATTTTCAAATTAGCATTAGGGTTAGAGCTAGTGTTCGGGTTTGGTTTAGGCATAGTTTAAGGGTTATATTTAGAGATAGGGTTAGATCTAGGTTTAGGACTTCAGTGAAGGTTAGGGCTAGGGTTAGGTCTAGGGTTTGAATTATCATAAGGGATAGTGTAAGAACTAGGGCTAGTGCTAGGGCGAGAGTTTAGATATAGGGTTAGAAGTATGGCTTAATTAGGGCTAGGATTAGAGCTAGGGTTAGTATTAAAGCTGAGCCTAGGTTTATGGCTAGGCTTATGGTTATGCTTATGGATTGATATGATGTTATGGCTAGCTTTAGAACTGGGGCAAGTGTTAAAATTAAGTTTAGTTCTATGGTTAGTTAGGGTTAGGTTTAGGATTAAGGCTAAGGTTATGGCTAGGATTCGGTCTAGATTTTGTTCTAGTCTTAGGGATTCATTAGTGCTAGGGCTAATGTCAGGTCTAGGTTACGGTTAGAGATAGTTTTAGGGTTAAGCTTATTAGTGTTAGGATTAAATTTATGGATATGGTTAGGTTTAGGGTTCAGGTTAGGTTTATGGTAATGTACAGGTTTATGGTTAGGAATAAGTTCAGTGTTATCCTAGGGTTAGGATTAGGATTAGGGTAATGGATAGGGTTACAGCTGGGGTTAGGGCTAGGTTTATTGTTAGGATTAAGGCTAGGGTTAGGGTTAGGTTTTGGGTAAAGGCAATGGTAAGGGTTATGGTTATGTTTAGGGTAAGTGTTAGAGCTAGAATTAGGATTTTGGTTAGGGTTAAAGTTAGTGTTAGGGCTCTGATTAGGGATAGGTTTTGGGTTAGATTAGGGCTAGATTTGGGGCTTCAGCTAATGTAAGAACTAAGGTTACGAGTAGAACTTGTTTTAGGGTTAGGGTTAGGGCTAGGTATAGGGTTAGGTTTAGATATAGGTTTTGAGTGATGTTCAGAGCTAGGGTTAGTGTTAGGGTCAGAGTCAGGGTCAGGGTTTGTTTTAGGGTTAGGTATAGGACTCAAATTAGTGTTAGGTTTAGGGCTAGGTGTAAGTTTAGGGTTTGGTTTATGTTAAAGGTTATGGTTAGGGCTATGGCTTGGTTGTTGATTAGGGCTAGTGCTAGGTTAAGTATAGTTTTAGGATTAGCGTTATTATTTCAGCTTGTTTTAGTGAGAGGTTTAGCTTAGGGTTAGGGTTTGATTTAGAGTTAGGCTTAGATATAAGATTAGGACTAGAGTTAGGGTTAGGGCTAATGTAAAGGCAAGTGATAGGAATATGGTAAGGGATAGTGTTAGCACTAGAAATATGACTAGGGCGAGAGTTAGAGTTAGTCTTAGGGCTAGGGTTAGGTTGGGTTTAGGGGTAAAGTAGGGCTAGGATTACGTCTAGCATTTGTATTGGGGTTAGACATAGGTTTAGGTTTGGGGTTAGGTTTAGGTTTAGAGGAAGGGATGGGGTTAGAGCTAGTTTTAGAGTTAGGTTGAAGGTTAGAATTTTGGTTAGGGGTAGGGTTATGGTTTGGTTTAATAATAAGGCTAGGTTTAGGGCTAGGATGTGGGCTCTGGTTTGTTTTAGGGTTATGGCAAGAATTGGGGCTTGGGCTAGTATCAGGTCTAGGCTTACGTTAGGGATACATTGAGGGTTAGATTTATGTCTAGGTCTAGTGTAAGGGTTAGGTTTAGGGTAAGGGTCAGGTTTAGAGCTAGGGGTATTATTACAGTTAGAATTAGGTTTCAGGTTTGGTTTATGTTAGGGTTTAGGTTTAGACTTGAATTAGCATTAGGGTTTGGTTAGGGTAATGATAGGTTTAGGTTTAGGGTTCTTGTTAGGTGTAGGGTAATTGATAGGGTTAGAGTTAGCAAAAGGGTTAGGGTTAGGCCTATGGTTATATTTGTGTTAGGATTGAAGCTTGATTTGTGGTTTGGATGAGGGCTAGGTTTTGTGTTAGGGTTAGGGCAAGTTTAAGAGATAGTGATAATGTCAGGTTTTGGGTTACAGCTATGGATAGTTATATGGTTAGATTCATGGCTAGGTCTAATAGTAGGTTTAGGGTAAAGGCCATGTTAAGGGTAAGGTGTATTTTTAGGGTCAGGGTCAGGATTCAGTTTTGTGTTAGGTTAATTATTAGGATTATGCCTCAAATTAGCATTAGGGTTAAAATTATCCTTAGGTTAATGGATAGGTTTAGGTTTAGGATTTAGGTTAAGATTAGCGTAATTGGTAGGGTTAGGGTTATTGATAGGGTTAGGTTTAGGCCTAGGGTTCGCATTTGGGTTAGGGTTATATTTAGGGTAATGAATAGCATTAGAGCTAGGGTTAGGCCTAGAGTTTTAGATAGAATTAGGGCTAGAGTTAGGGTTAGGTTTAGGGCTAGGGCTATGTTTAGGTTTAGGGTACAGGATATGTTTTGAGGTAGGGTTAGAGCTAGGGTGAGTGTTAGGTTTAGGATTATGTCTAGCGTTAGATTTATGGTTAATGTTAGGGTTAGTGTTAGGGTTAGGGCTAAGGTTATCTTTAGATTTAGGTTAATGGATAGGGTTCAATGTCAGGTTAGGATTAGGCGTAGTTTTAGGTTTAGGGTTAGTGTTAGGGTTAGGGCTAAGATTATCATTAGAGTTAGGGTAATGGATAGGGTTAGATTTCTGGTTAGGGTTGGGGTAGTTTTAGGTTTAGGGTTAGTGTTAGGGATTGGGCTAGGGTTAGTGTTAGAGTCAGCGTTGGGATTTTATCTAGGGTTAAGACTATGATGAGGGTTAGGTTTAGGGTTAGGTCTAGGATTAGGTTTACAATTAGGATTAGAGCTAGGGTTATCATTAGGGTTAAGGTTCTGTTTAGGGCATTGGATAAATTTAGGGATAGTATTAGGGTTAGTGTTAACATTATGATTAGGGCTAGGATTACCATTTGGTTTAAGGCTAGGGCTAGGGTAAAGTTTAGGGTTCGGTTTGGGGTTTTATCTAGGGTTAGGTCTAAGGCGTGCGTTAGGGTTAGCGTGAGGGTTAGGCTTAGGATAAGGGATAAGGTTAGGTTAGGGTTAGGGTTTTACTTTGAGCTAGATTTAGTCCTAGGATTAGGGCGAGGTTTTGTGTTAGGTTTAGAGCTAGTTTAAGTGCTATGGTAATGTAAGGATTATGTTTACAGTTATGGCTAGTTCTACTGTTAGGTTTAGGTTTCGGTTAGGGTCAGTTTTATAGCTAGGTTAATTTTTAGTGTCAGGGTCTGTGTTTGGATTAGGGTTAGGGTTAGGGCTAGAGCCAGAATTAGGATTGGTTAGGTCTAGAGGTAAGGTTAGTGTTTGGCTTAGGTTAAGGGTTATCATTAGAGCTAGGCCTAGGTTTTTGTTTAGGTCTTAGCTAAAGATATGTCTATATTTAGGATTAGGTTTAATCTAGGGCTAGTTTTAGGGTTTGGTTTATATATAGGGAAAAGCATAGGGCTAGTGTTAGGGTTTGGTTTAGGTTCAGGGTCAGAAAAAGGGTCAGGGATTGGGTTAGAATTTGGGTTATAGTTATAACAAGAATGAGGGCTAGGGTTAGGACTAGTAATAGGGTTAGCCTTTGGGTTAGACTAAGGACTAGTTTTAGGACTAGTGTTAGCATTAGGGTTGGGGTTTGGCTAGGGTGAAGTATAAGGTTAGAGCTAGGGTTAGAACTAGGGTTCGGGTTAGGGTTAGGGATAGTGTTAGGGATAGGGTTAGGGTGAAAGCTAGGGTTAGGTATCAGATTTGGGCTAGGTTTGGGTTAGCATAAGGTTTAAGGTTATGGCTAATGTAGGATCTAGGTTTATAATTAGAACTAGTTTTAGAATTAGGGTTAGGACCAGGTCTAGTGTTAGGTTAAGGTTTAGGTTTAGGGTGATGTTTAGAGGTAGGGTTAGTGTTAATGTCAGAGACAGGTTTTGGGGTAGATTTAGGGTCAAGTTTAGGACTCAAATTAGGGCTAGGCTTAGGGCTAGATATAAGGTAAGGATTTGGTTTAGGTAAAAGTTAATGTTATTGTTATGGCTTAGTTTTGTTTTAGGTCTAAACCTATGCTTAGAGCTAGTATTAGTATTATCGTTGGGGTTAGAGCTAGTGTTAGGGTTACGTTTAGTTTTATAATTAGTGTTAGATTTAGAGTTAGGTTTAGATCTATGGATAGGGCAAAATGTAAGGTTTGGGCTAGGGTTAATGTAGGCTCTGGCGAGGAATAAGATTATGGTAAGTGATAGAGTTAGAATTAGGGCTAGGGCTAGGGCGAGAGTTATAGTTAGTCTTAAAGCTATGATTAGGGTTAGGTTTAGGGTTAGGGCTAGTTTTAGTGTTAGGGTTAGTCCTAGTGTTAAGGTTAGGGCTAGGTTTAATGTTAATGTTAAGGTCTGGGTTAGGTTTAGGGTAAGGAATGGGGTTATAACTAGGTTTAGGTCTAGGGAAAGGGTTACATTTAGGGTTAGGGTTATGATTAAGGCTAAATTTTATTCTAGGATAAGAGCTAGTGTTTGTGTTTGGGTTATGGCTAGAATTAGAGCTAGGGCTATTTTCATGTTTGGGGTTACATTAGAGAGAGGTTTCAGTTTATGTTTATGGTTAGGTCTAGGGTAAGGGTTAGATTTAGGTTAAGGGTGAAGTTTAAAGCTATGTGTATTATTAGGTTCAGTATTTGGCTTAAGGTTTGGTTTAGGTTAATGTTTAGGTTTAGGGCTCGAATTAGCATTAGGGTTAGAGTTAGGGTTAGGGTAATGAATAGGCTTAGGATTAGGGTTCAGGTTAGTTTTAGGGCAATGGGTAGGTTTAGGGATTGTGAAAGGGTTAGGGTTAAGCCTAGGATTAGCATTACAGTTAGTGTTGTGGTTAGCGTAGTGGATAGAATTAGAGCTAGGTTTAGGGCTAGGCTTATGGTTATGATTAGGGTTAGGGTTAGGGTAGTTGATATGATTAGAACTATGGTTAGGGCTATGGTTAATGTTAGGATTAGAGCTAGTGTTAGCTTTGGCTTTGGGATACGGCTAGGGTTATGTTAAGGGTAAAGGTTAGGTTTTGACCTAGGTTTAGGTCTAAAGCGAGGCTTAGCGTTAGGGTTAGGGCTAGGGTTAGGTTTAGGTTTACACTTAGGGCAATGTTCAAGCATAAAATTAGGGTTAGGTTTTGTGTTAGTTTAGGCCTAGTGTTAGGGCCATGGGTAATATAAGAGCTAGGGTTATGATTAGGGCTAGTTTTAGGGTTAGGGTTATGTCTAGGTCTAGTGTTAGGATTAGGTTTGTTTTAGAGTGTGCTTTGGAGTTAGGATTATGTTAGGGTCAGGGCCAGTGTTCAGGTTAGAGTTAGTGTTGGGTTTAGTGCCAGAATTAGGACTAGGATTAGGTCTAGGGGTATGGTTTGTTTTTGAGTTAGGTTAAGGGTTATTGTTAGGGCTAGGGCTAGGTTGTTGTTAAGGTCTAGGGCTAGAGATATGGCTAGATTTAGGATTAGGTTTAAGTCTAGGGCTAGTGTTAGGTTTAGGTTTAAGTATATGATTACCTGTAGCACTAATGTTAGGGTTTGGTTTCGGGTTAGGTAGGGAAATAGGTTAGGGTTAGGGATAAATTTAGGGTTAGGCCTAGGGTTACCATTAGAGTTATGATTATGATTAGGGTAATGGATAGGTTAGAGTTAGTGATAGGGCTATTGTTATGGTTAGAATTCTGGCTAGGGTTAGGGTAAAATTTTGGACTATGTTCTGGGTTAGGCTTAGGTTTAGTGTTAGGTTTAAAGGTAGGGTTAAGGCTCGGATTAGGGCTTGATTTTGGGTTTGGTTAGGGCTAGGATTAGGACTATGGTGATGTATGAACTAGTGTTGCAATTAGTGCTAGTTTTAGGGTTAGGGTTAGGGCTTGGTCTAGTGTTATGGTTAGGTTTAGGGTTAGGGTGATGTTTAGAGCAAGGGTTATTTTTAGGGTTAGTTTCAGATTCAGGGTTAGTTTTCGGGTTAGGGTTAAAACTCAAATTATGGCTAAAGTTAGTAGTAGTTGTACGTTTAGGGTTTGGTTTAAGTTAAGGGTTAGGGATATACCTTGGTTTTGTTTTAGGGCTAGGGCTATGGTTATGGCTAGGTTAGGGGTTAGCATCAGGGTTAGGGCTAGTGTTAGGTTGAGGTATAGGCTTAGGTTGAGGGATACATTTAGAGTTAGTGTTAGATCTAGGGTTAGGGTAGGGCTAGAGCTCGGGTTAGGGTGAGGGTTAGGTTATGGTAATGAATATGGTTAGAACTAGGAATTCGATAGGGTGAGAATTAGAGTTAGTCATGGTAGTAGTCTTAGGGTTAGGTTTAGGTTTAGGGCTAAATTAGGGCTAGGATTAGAGCTAGGGTTAGGGCTAAATTGGGCTAGGATTAGGACTAGGGTTAGTGTTAGAGTTAGGGTTAGAGTTAGGGTTAGGTTTAGAGCTAAATTAGGGCTTAGGATTAGGGTGGGGTTAGTGTTGGGGTTAGGCTACATTAGGGCTAGTATTAAGGCTAGGGTTAGTGTTAGGGTTAGATTAAGGGGTTGGGCTAGAGTTAGGGTTAGCATTGGTGTTAAGGTAAAGTTTAGGGAAATGGGTGGGGTTATAGCTAGCTTTAGGTACAGGGTGAGCTTTAGAATTAGGATTAGGCCTAGGGTTATGTTTCAGTTTAGCATTAAGTCTACGTTTAGGGCTAGGTTAAGGTCTAGGTTTTCTGTTAGGGTTATGGCTAGGACCAGGTCTAGGGCTAATAACAGGTCTAGGGTTAATGTTAAAAATAGTTTTAGGGTTAGGTTATGATTAGGTCTATTGTAAGAGTTAGGTTTAGGATAAAGTTCATCTTTAGGGCTAGGATTATTATTAGGGTCAGGAACAGTGTCAGAATTAGCATTTGGATTAGCTAAAGGTTTAGAGTTAAGGCTCGAATTAGCATTAGGGTTAGGTTTAGGATTAGGGTAATGGATAAGGTGTAGTTTAGGTTTCAGTAGAGGTTTAGGGTAATGGATGAGTTAGGTTTAGCAATCGGGTTAGGGTTACCATTAGTGTTAGGGTTATGTTTAGTGTAATGGAGAGGTGTAGAGCTAGGGTTAGGGCTAGGTTATGGTTTGGATCAACTCTAGGATTAGGGCTATGTTTAGGAATAGAATAACGGTGTGATTTAGGGTAAGTTTTAGGGTTAGGGTAAGTGTTAAGTTTAGGGTTAGGGTTATAGTTAAGTTAGGGTAAGGGTTAGTGTTTGAACTAGAATTAGGGCAAGGCGAGGGTTAGGTTGAGGTTTAGGTCTAGGTTTACATTTATGGTTAGAGTTAGGTTTAGTGTCAGGGATGGGGTTTTAATTAGGGTTAGGGTTAGGGTAATGGATATGTTTAGAGCTAAATTTCAGACTAGGTTTAATGTTAGGATTACAGCTAGGGTTAGGTTTAGGGTTTAGGATAGATCTAGGGTTATGTTTAGTGTAAAGGTTAGGGTTAGATCTAAGGCGAGGCATAGGTTAGGGCTAGGTTTAGGGCTAGGGTTAGGGTTAGAGTTATGCTCAGAGCTACGTTTAGGCCTAGGTATAGACCTAGGTTTTATGTTATGTTTAGGGCTAGGAATAGGACTATAGTTAATGTAAGAGCCAGGGTTATGTTTAGGGCTAATTTTAGGGTTAGGGTTATGTCTAGGTCTAGTGTTATGTCTAGGTTGTGAGTTAGTGTCATGTTTAAAGCTAGGTTCAGTGTTAGAATTAGGGTCAGTTTTTGGGATAGGGTTAGGGTTAGCATTAGAGCCAGAATTAGGACTAGGTTTAGGTGTAGGTGTAGGGTAAGTGTTCGGTTTAATTTAAGGGTTATTGTTAGTGCTAGTGCTAGGTTTTTGTTTAGGTCTAGGTCTAGATTTATAACTATATTTAGGATTAACTTTGGGTCCACGTCTAGTGTTAGGCTTATGTATAGGTATAGGGTTACCAGTAGGGCTAGTGTTAAGGTTTGGTTTAGGGTTAGGGTCAGGTTTAGACCTAGAGTTACTGTTAGGGTCATATGAGGATCAAGGATAGGTTTAGAGATAGAACGAGGGCTAGGGTTAAGACTAGTATTATGATTAGAGTTTAAGTTAGGCTAAGGATTAGAATTAAGATTAGGGTTAGCATTTGGGTTAGGGTTTGGCTTAGTGTAAGGAATAAGGTTAGGGCTAGGGTTAAGATTAGGGTTAGGCCTAGTATTATGGTTAAAGCTAAGGTTAGGGCTAGAATTAGGTGTAGAATTTGTGTTAGGGTTAGGGCTGCGGTTAGGACAATGACTAATGTATGAACTAGGGTTATGAATAAGGCTAGTTTCAGGGTTCGGTTAAGACTAGATATAGTGTTAATGTTAATTTTAGGTTACGGTGGTGTTTAGAGCTAGAATTAGTGTTAGGGTCAGTGTCAGGGTCAGTGTTAGTTTTAGAGTTAATTTTAGGGTTAGTTGTAGGGTTAGGGTTTGATTTAGGTTAAGGGTTAAGATATGGGCTATGGCTTGGTTTTGGTTTATGGCTAGGGCTAGGGTAGGGCATATTTTAGGATTAGCATTATGGTTAGGGGTAGTGTTCCTGTTTGGTTTAGGCTCATTTTAGAGTTATTTAGAGTTAGGTTTAGATTTAGACTTAGGCTTAGATCTAGGATAAGGATTAAGGCTAAGGCTAGAACTAGGGCTAGGGCTAGGGCAAGAGTTCAAGTTAGTCTTATGGCTAGGTTTAGGGTTAGGTTAGGATTAAATAAAGGCTAGGATTAGCACTAGGCTTTGTGTTAGGCCTAGGTTTAGGGTGAGGGTTAGGGTTAGGTTTAGGTTTATGGTTAGTTTTTGGGGTATAGGATGAGATTATATGTAGGTTTAGGGCTAGGATGAAGAATAGAACTAGGGTTAGGGCTCGGGTTATTGTTCAGGCTAGGATTAAGCCTAGGTTTAGTGCTAGGATTATGGCTAGAAGTAATTTCAGGTCTAGTGTTATGGTTAAAAATAGTTTTAGGTTTAGGTTTATGGCTACGTCTAGTGTAAGGATTAGGTTTAGGGTTAGGTTCAGGGTTAGGTTCAGGTTTAGAGCCAAGGGTACTCTTAGGGTCAGGGTCATGATTAGTGTTTTGGATAGGTTAAGGTTTAATGTTAGGGCTCAAATTAGCATTAGAGTTAGGATTAGAGTAAAGATAGTGTTAGGGTTAGGTTTCAGGTTAGGTTTAGTGTAATGGATAGGGTTAGGGTTAGTGATACAGTTAGGTTTAGGCCCAGGTTTAGCATTAGGGACAGGGTTATGGTTAGGATAATGGATAGTGTTAGAGATAGGGGTACAACTAAGGTTATTTTTACGATTATTGATAGGGTTAGGCTTAGGGTTAGGGTTAGGGTTAAATCTAGGGTTACAGCTAGGGTTATAGTTACGATTAGTGATAGGGATATGTTTAGGGGTAAATCTAGGGATAGTGCTCAGAATAAGGCTAGGTTTGGGGTTAAATTAAGGCTAGGTTTAGTGTAGCCGCTAATGTAAATACCTGGGTTGTGATTAGGGCTAATTTTAGAGTTAGGGTTAGGGCTAGGTCTATTGTTATGTTTAGGCATAGGGTAAGGGTGATGTTTAGAGCTAGGGTTAGTGTTAAGGTCAGAGTCAGGTTCAGGGTTAGTTTTAGGGTTTGGCTTAGAACTCGAATTATGGATAGAGTTATGGCTAGTGTAGGGTGAGGGCTTAGTTTTTATTAAGGGTTAGGGTTAGGTCTATGGCTTGGTTTTGTTTTAGGGCTAGGGTTAGAGCTAGTTTTAAGATTAGCCTTAGGGTTAGGGCTAGTGTTAGGTTTCGTTAGGCTAAGGTTTATGGTTAGATTTAGAGTTAGGGTTAGATCTAGGGTTTCTGCTAGGACTATGAATAGGGCGAGTATTAGACCTATGGTTTGGGCTAGGATTACGGTTCCAGTAAAGTATAGGGTTAGAACTAGTGTTAGGACTATGGTGATATTTAGAGTTAGTCTTTTGGCTAGGGTTAGGGTTAAGGTTAGGGATAGGGCTAAATTAGATCTAAGATTAGGGCTAGGTGTAGTGTTAGAGTTAGGCCTAGGGTTATGGTTAGGATTATAATTAAGGCTATGTTTAGGGCTAGGATAAGGGCTAGGTTTTGTGTTAGGGTTAGGGCTACTATCAAGACTAGGGCTAATATCAAGCCTAGGTTTATGCTTAGGGATAGTTTTGGGGTTAGTTTTATGGCTAAGTCTAGTATAAGGGTTAGGTATAGGGTAAGAGTGAGGTTTAGAGCTAGGGGAATTACTAGGGTCAGTGTTAGTGTTATGGTTAGCTTTAGGTTTGAGTTTAGGGTTAGGGCTCGAATTATCATTAGAGTTAGGGTTAGGGTAATGATTGTATTAGGTTTAGGGTTCAGGGTAGGTATAGGATAATTGATAAGTTTGGGGATAGTGATATGTTTAGGGTTAGGCTTAGGGTTAACATTAGGGTAAGGATTATGTTTAGGTTAATGATACAGCTAGACTTAAGTTTAGGGCAAGTGTTATGGTTAGAATTAGGTCTTGATTTAGGGTTAGGGTGAGGCTCAGAACTAGGGTTAGGTTAAGGTTATGTTTAGTGTAAGGGTTAGGTTCTGAGCTATAGTTGTTACGTTCAGGATTAGGTTTAGGGATAGGATTACAGTAGGTTTTGGTTTAGGGTTATGGTTAGGATTAGACCTAAGATTAATGGTAAGGTCAGTAGAAGGGTCAGGGTTAGTGTTAGTGTTTTGGATAGGGTTAGATCTAGAATGAGTTCAAGGTTAAGGGCTATTAATAAGGGTAGTGTTTTGGTTAGCTTAAGGATAAGGGATAGGTCTAGGGTTACCCTTAGGTTTAATGTTTTGCTTAAGTAAGGGATTGGTTTAGAGCTAGTTTATGGTTAGTGTTAGGGTTAAACCTGGGCTTAGGACTCGGATTAGGCATAGGTTTTGTGTTAGGGTTAGGGCTAGGCGTAGGGCAATGGCTAATGTAAGAACTAGGGTTACCATTAGGGTTAGTTTTATTGTTAGGTTGTGGGTTAGTTTTAGTGATAGGGTTATGTTTAAGGTTAGGGTGATATTTTTAGCTAGGGTTCATGTTAGAATAGGAATCAGGGTCAGACTTAGTTTTAGGGTTAGAGTTAGAACTCAAATTAGGGCTAGGGTTAATGTTAGGGTTCAGTTTAAGGTGAGGGTGGTGTTTAGAGCTAGGGTGAGTGTTAGGATATGAGTCAGTATCAGGGTTGGTTTTAGGGTTTGGGTTAGGATTCAAACTAGGGCTGGGGTTAGGTCTAGTAGTAGTGTTATAGTTTGGTTTAAGTAAAGGTTTAGAGTTAGGTTTTTTTTAATTTAGTCCTATGGTTTGGGTTAGGGCTAGTGTTAGTGTTAGTCTTAGGCTTAGTGTTAGGGTTAAATTTGGAATTAGGGTTAGACCTAGGGTGAAGGCTAGAGCTAAGGATAGGGCAAGGGTTATGGCTAGGTTTAGGGTTATTGTAAGGGATATGGTTAGAACTAGGGATAGAGCTAGGGCAAGAGATAGTCTTAGGACTAGGATTAGGGTTAGGGTTAGGGTTAGAGTTTAGTGTTAGCGTTTAGAGTTTAGGTTTAGCGTTCAGGCAATGTTTTTGGTAATGGATGGCTTTACAGCTAGGTTTAGAAATAGGGTGAGGGTTATAATTATGGTTAGGCTGTGGTTATGGTAAGGCTTTTGATTAAGCCTAGGTTTAGGACTAGGATGAGTGCTAGGGATATTTTTTTAGGGTTAGGGCTAGGATTAGTTTGAGGGCTAATTTCAGCTCCAGAATTATGGTTAAAGATAGTTTTAGGATAAGGATTATGGGTACGTCTAGTGTAAGGGTTAAGTTTAGGGTTAGCATCAGGTTTAGAGCTAGGGGTATTATTAGGGTCAAGTTCTGGGTTAGGGTTGGGGATATGTTAAGGTTTAAACTTAGGGCTTGAATTAGCATTAGGGTTAGGGTTATGGTTATGGTGATGGATAGAGTTAGAAATCAGTTTAGGTCTCAGGTTATGGTTATGATTAGGGCTAGGCTTTGGGTTAAGTTAGTGCTAGGGTTAGGTTTAGGGCTAAGGTAAGTACTAGGGTTATGCTTATGGCTAATTTTAGTGTTTTAGGGCTAGGTTTACTGGTTTACTGTTAGGTTTAGGTTTAGGTTTAGGGTGATGTTTAGACCTCGGGTTAGTGTTATGGTCAGAGTAAGGGTCAGGGCTACTTTTAGGGTGTGGCTTACAACTCGAATTAGGGCTGGGTTTAGGGCTAGGTGTAGGGTTAGGGGTTGGTTTTGGTTAAGGGTTATGGTTAGAGCTTTGGCTTGGTTTGGTTTTAGGGCTAGGATTAGGGTTAATGAAATTTTTAGGATTAGTGTTAGGGTTAGGGCTAGTCTTAGATTTAGGCTTAGGCTTCGGTTTAGGGTTAAATTTAGAGTTAGGTTTTTATCTAAGTTTAGTGCTAGGGCTAAGGATAGGGAAAGGGTTAGGACTTGAATTTGGGAAAGGGTTAGGTTTATGGGAAGGGATAGGATTAAAATGAGTGATAGGGCCAGTGTGAGAGTTAGAGTTATTCTTAGGGCTAAGGTTAGAGTTAGGTTTAGGGATATGGCTAAATTATGGCTAGGGTTAAGGTTAGGGATAGGGTTAGAGCTAGTTTTCGAATTAGCATCAGGGTTTGGACAATTTTTGGCTTATGCATGGAGTTAGGGTTTGATTTAAAGTTAGGTTTCGATCTAGAGTTAAAGCTAGGGCTAAGGATAGGGCAGTTGTGATGAAAAGGGTGAGGTTTAGAGTTAGGCTTACAATTAGGTTAAGGGATGTGCTTTTGGCTAGGTTTAGGGCTATGGCAAGGGTTAGTATTAGGGTTAGGGCTAGAATTAGGGTTAGGGTTATGATTAAGGCTAGGTTTATGGCTAGGATGAGGTTTAGGGTTTGTGTTATTGTTAGATATAATATTATGGCTAGGGCTACTGTCAGGTCTAGGGTTATAGTTAGGGCTAGATTTAGTGTTAGGTTTATGGCTTCATCCAGTGTAAGGATTAGGTTTAGGTTAAGATTCAGGTTTATATCTAGGGTTATATTTAGGGTCAGGGTCAGGTTTAGGTTTTGGGTTAAGTTAGGGTTTTGGTTTAGTGTAAAGACAGCATTAGTTTTAGGATTTATATTTGGTTTAGTGTAATGGATAGGGTTAGGGTTAGACCTAGGGTTAGCTTAAGAGTTAGGGTTATTGTTAGTGTAATGGATAAGTTTAGACCTAAGGTAAGGGCTAGGGTTATGTATAGGATTAGGGCTAGTTTTGGGTTTGGCTTAGGTTTAAGTTTAGGGTTAAGGCTAGGTTTACTACTCGGTTTAAAGATAGGTTTTGGGTTAAGTTTAGGGCTAGGCTTAAGGCTATGGCTAATGTATGAAGCAGGGTTATGATTAGCGCTAGTTACAGTGTTAGGGTTAGGGCTATGTCTAGTGTTAGGTTGAGATTTACAGTGATGATGGTGTTTAGAGCCAGGGTTAGTGTTAGAGTCAGGGTCAGGGTTAGTTTTTGGGTTAGGGTTAGGACTAGAGTTAGGATATGGTTAGGGATAGGTGTAGGTTTAGGGTTTGGTTTAGGATAAGGGTTTGGGTTACAGCTATGGCTCAGTTTTGTTTTAGTTGTAGGGCTAGTGTTAGGGCTAATTTTAGGATTAGCATTAGCATTAGGGCTAGTGTTAGGTTTGGGTTTAGGTTTAGGCTTAGGGTTAGGGTTAGATTTAGAGTTACGGTGAGATCTAAGGTTATGGCCAGGGCCATGAATAGGGCTGGGGTTAGACCAAGGGTTAGGGCTAGGATTAGGGTTCTAGTAAGGGATAAGGTTGGAACTAGGGTTAGGTGAGAGTTAGAGTTAGAGTTTGTCTTTGGGCTAGGATTAGGGTTAGGGTTAGGGATAGGGCTAAATTAGGGCTAAGCTTAGCGCTAGGGTTAGTGTTAGGTTTAGGCCTAGGGTTTGGGTTAGGGATAAAATTAGGCTATGCATAGGGCTAGGATAAGGGATAGGGTTTGTGTTAGGGTAAGGGCTAGGATTATGGCTAGGGTTAATATCACGTCTAGGGTTAAGGTTAGGAATAGTTTTAGGGTTAGTTTTATGGCTAGCTCTAGTGTAAGGTTTAGGTAGGGTAAGAGTCAGGTTTATAGCTAGGGGAATTATTAGGGTCATGGTTACTATTAGGGTTTGGTTTACATTTGAGGTTAGGGTTAGGGATCAAATTAGCATTCGGATTAGGGTTAGTGTAATAATTGGATTAGGTATAGGGTTCAGGGTAGGTTAGGCTAATTGAAAGGTTTGTGGAAAGCGATAGGGTTAGGGTTAAGCCTAGGGATAGAATTATGGTAAGGGTTATGTTTAGGGTAATGGATACAGTTAGAGTTAAAGTTAGGGCTAGGGTTATAGTTAAAATTAGGTCTTGTGCTAGGGTTAAGGTGAGGGTTAGAACTAGGATTAGGTTTAGGGTTTTGTTTAGCATAAGGGTTAGGTTCTGAGCTATGGTTATTGCTAGGCTGAGAGTTCGGTTTAGAATTAGGTCTAGGGATAGGATTATGGTAAATTTTGGGTTAGGGTTGGTATTAGGGTTAGACCTAGGTTTAGTGTTAGGGTCAGAATAAGGATCAGGGTTAGGGTTAGGGTTTGGGATTGTGTTAGAGCTAAAACAAAGGCTAGGGTTAGTACTATTAATAGGGTTAAGGTTTTGGTTAGTTTAAAGACTAGAGATAGGTCTAGGGTTACTCTTCAGTTTAGGATTTTGCTTAGGGTAAGGGATTGATTTAGATCTAGGATTAGGGCTAAGGTTAGTGTTAGAGTTAGAGTTAAAGCTAGGTTTAGGGCTAGATTTGTATTAGGGTTAGGGCTAGGATTAGGGCAATGGCTAATGTAAGAACTAGTGTTTCCATTAGGGTTAGTTTTAGGGTTAGGGTTAGGTGTAGTTTGAGTGTTAGTGTTAGGTTTAAGCTTAAGGTGATATTTATAGCTACGGTTCTTGTTAGGATAGGAGTCAGGGTCAGGGTTAGTTTTAGGGTTAGCGTTAAGTGTCGAATTAGGGCTGTTGTTAATGTTAATGTTCGGCTTGAGCTTAGGGCAGTGTTTATATCTAGGGTGAGTGTTAGCATATGAGTCAATGTCAGGTTTAGTTTTAAGGTCTGGCTTAGGACTCAAATTAGGGCTAGGTTTATGTCTAAGTGTAGTGTTAGTTTTTGGTTTAAGTTAAGGTTTAGGGTTAAGACTATTTATCCGTTTTGGTTTACTGCTAGGATTGGGTTAGGGCTAGTTTTACTATTATCATTAGTGTTAGGGCTAGTGTTATAGGCTTAGGCTTAGTTTTAAGGTTAGATTTAGAGTTATGATTAGGGATGGGACTAACTTTCGGGAAACTGTTAGGGCTAGTGTTAGTTTTATGGTAGCAGATAGGGATAAAACTAGGGCTAGGGCTAGGGCAAGAATTAGAATTGGTCTTAGCGCTAGGGTTAGGATAGGGTTAGAGATAGAGCTAAATTAGGGCTAGGATTAGGGCTAGGTTTTGTGTTTAGCTTAAGCCTATGGTTAGGGTTAGGGTTAGGTTTAAATTTAGGGTAAGAGATGACATTATAGGTAGATTTAGAGGTAGGGTGAGGGCTAGAATTACGGTTAGGTATAGGGCTAGAGATAGGGTTATGATTAAGGCTAGGTTTAGGACAAGAATGAGGGCTAGGTGTGTTTATAGGGTTAGGTCTAGGATTAGTGCTAGGGCTAATTTCAGGTCCAGAATTTTGGTTAAAGACAATTTTAGGTTTAGGTTTATGGCTAAGTCTAGGCTAAGGTTTAGGTGTTGGGTTATGGTCAAGTTTAGAGCTAGCGGTATTATTAGGGTCAAGGTCTGAGTTAAGGTTTGAGGTAGGTTAAGGGTTCAATTTTGGGCTTGAATTAGTTTTAGGATTAGCGTTATTGTAAAGATAGGGTTAGGTATAGGATTCTGTTTAGGTTTAGGCTAATGGAACAATAACAAATCAGGATAGGGTTAGATTTGTGCTTAGGGTTATCATTAAGGTTTGGGTTATCGTTATGTTAATGGATAGAGTTAGAGATCAGTTTAAGGCTAAAGTTATGGTTACAATTAGGACTAGTGTTAGGGTTAGTTTAGGTTTAAAGCTAGGATTAGGTCTCTGATTATGGCTAGGGTTGGGGTTATGTTGGAGCTAGGGTTAGGGTTAGAGCTAATGTAAGTACTAGGTTTAAGTTCAGGGCTAGTTTTAGGGTTTGAGTGCTAGGTTTAGTGTTAGGGTTAGGTTTAGAGATATGGTGATGTTTAGAGGTAGAAGTGTTAGGATCAGTGTCAGGTTCAGGGTTAGTTTTAGGGTTTGGCTTCCAACTCAAATAAGCCTAGGTTTACATCTAGGTGTAAGGTTAGGGTTTGGTTTAGGTTAATGTTTAGGGTTAGAACTATTGCTCAGTTTTGTTTTAGGGCTAGGGCTAGCGTTAGGGCTCATTTTAGGGTTAGTGTTATGGTTTGGGCTAGTGTTAGGTTTAGACTTAGGCTTTGGGTTAAGGCTTGTTTTAGAGTTACTTTTTGCATAATATTAGTGCTAGGGATAAATATTGAGAAAGGATTAGCACTAGGGTTAGGGCTAGGGTTAGGTTTATGGTAAGGGATAGGGTTAGAATGAGTGATAGGGCTAGTATCAGAGAGTTAGTCTTAGGGCTAAGGTTAGGGTTAGGTTTACGAATAGGGTTAAATTATGGCTAGGGTTATGTTAGGGCTAGGGTTAAGGCTAGTTTTAAGGTTAGGCTTATGCATCGAGTTAGGGTTAGATTTAGAGTTAGATTTTGATCTAGGGTTATTGCTAGGCCTAAGGATAAGGCAAGGGTTGCCACTAGGGTTAGGGTTAGAGTTAGGGTTTAATTTAGGCTAAGGGATGTGGTTATAGCTAGACTTAGGGCAAGGGCAAGGGTTAGTATTAGGGTTAAAAATAGGGTTAGAGTTATGATTAAGGCTATGTTTAGGGCTAAGATGAAGACTAGGATTTGTTTTAGGGTTAAGGATAGTCTATTAGGGCTATGGCTAATGTTAGGTCTTGGGATACAGTTAGGGATAGATTTAGTGTTAGGTTTATGGCTTGGTCCAGTGTAAGGGTTAGGTTTTGGTTAGGGTCAGATTGAGATCTAGGGTTATTTTTAAAATCAGGGTCAGGATTAGTGTTTGGGTTAAGTTAGTGATTGGGTGCAGGGCTCAAATTAGTGTTAGATTTAGGGTTAGTGTAATGTATATGGTTAGGGTTAGGCCTAGTGTTATCAGAAGGGTTAGGGTTATTGTTAGGGTAATGTATAGGGTTAGCCCTAAGGTTAGGGCTAGAGTTATGTATAAGATTAGGGCTAATGTTTGGGTTAGGGTTAGGTTTAAGTTTAGGGTTAAAATTAGATTTAGGACTAAGATTAAGGCTGGTTTTGGGTTAGGTTAGGGTTAGGGTTAAGGCTACCACTAATGTATGAATTAGGTTTATGACTACAGCTAGTTATAGGTTTAGAGTTAGATCTAGGTCTAGTGTTAAGGTTAGGTTTATGGTGATGATGATGTTTAGAGCCAGGGTTAGTGTTCGGGTCAGTGTCAGGGTCAGGGTTAGACTATAATTAGTGATAGGATTAGGGCTAGGTGTAGGGTTATGATTTGTTTTTGGTTAAGGGTTAAGGTTAGGGCTATGACTTGGTTTTGTTTTATGGCTAGGGTTAGGGTTAGTGCTAGTTTTATGATTAGTCTTAGGGTTAGGGCTATTATAAGTGTGAGATTTAGGCTTAGGTTAAGGATTAGGAATAAGAGTAGAGTTATGGATAGGTTTAGACTTAGGGTTAGGCTTAAGTTTAGAGTTAGGTTTAGATCTAGGTTTTGTGATAGTGCTAAGTATAGGTCTAGGGTAGGGCTACGTTTAGGGCTAGGTATATGGTGATGGTAAGGGATAAGGTTACAACTAGGTATAGGGTTAGTGTGAGAGTTAGAGTTAGTCTTAGGACTAGGGTTAGGGTTAGGGATAGGGCTAATTAGGGCTTGGTTTAGGGCTAGGGTTAGTGTTAGGCCTAGGGTTACGGCTAGGTTTAGTGTTAGGTTTAGCGTTAGGTTAGGTTTAGGGTAAAGGATGGCAATATAGCTAGTGCTAGGACTAGGATGAAAATTAGGGTCAAGGTTAGGGTTAAGGTTAGGGTTACGGTTATGATTAAGGTGAGGTTCCTTGCTAGGATGTGCCGTAAGGTTTGTATTAGGTTTAGGGCTAGATTAGAGCTAGGGCTAATGTCATGTCTAGGGTACTGTTAGGGATAGTTTTAGGGTCAGGTTTATGGCTAGGTTTATTGTAAAATTTAGGTTTCTTTTTAGGGTCAGGTTTAGAGCTATCGGTATTATTAGAGTCAGGGTTAAGTTTAGAGTTGGGCGTAGGTTAAGGTTTAGGTTTAGGGGTCAGATTAGTCTTATATTTAGGGAATCAGTAAGGACACAGTTAGATTTAGGGTTCAGGTTATGTTTAGGTTATAGATAGTATTAAGGCTAGTGCTAGGATTAGGTTTCCCCCTAGGGTTAGCATAAGGATTATAGTTATCTTAGGGTAATGAATAGGGTTAAAGTTAGGGTTAGGGCTAGGGTTATGGTTAGGATTAGGTCTAGGTTTAGGCTTAGGTTTCTAGTTAGGTCTATGGTTATTGTTAAGAATAGCTTTAGGTTTAATGTTAAGGTAGGGCTTGGATTAGGGCAAGGTTTTGTGATAGGTTAGAGCTATTGCTAATGTAAGAACTAGTGTAATGATTAAGACTAGTTTTATGGTTAATGTTAGGGCTAGATGTAGTTTCAGGGTTAGTTTTAGGGTTAGGGTGAAGTTTCGAGCTAGGGTTAGTGTTAGTGTAAAGGACAGTGTTCAGGTATGGTATTGGTTAGGGTTAACGGTGGATTAGGACTCAGGTGAGATCTAGAGGTAGGGTTAGAGTTTGGGTTAGGTTAAGGGTTATTGTTAAGGCTAGGTCTAGTTTGTCTTTAGGTCTAGAGCTATAGTTATGGCTAGATTTCGGATTAGGTTAGGTGTAGGGCTAGTGTTAGGGTTAGGTTTAGGTGTAAGGTTACCAGTAGGGCTAGTGTTAACGTTCAGTTCAGGGTTAGGTTTAGATTTAGAGCTAAGATTAGTGTTAGAGTCAGAATAATGGTCAGGGATAGGGTTAGGGTTCAGTTTATGGTTATATATAGAATGAAGGCTAGGGTTAGAACTAGTTATAGAGTTAGGTTTTGGTTAGGCTAAGGATTAGTGCTAAGAATATGGTTAGCATTAGAGTGAGGGTTTGGCTTAGGGTAAGCGATAGGATTAGACCTAAGGTTAGGACTAGGGTTAGAGTTAGGTTTATGGTTAAAGCTCGTGTTAGGGCTTGGATTAGGACTAATTTTGTATTAGGTTTAGGGCTAGTGTTATGGTTATGGCTATTGTAAGAAATAGGGTTACGATTAAGGTTAGTTTTATGGTTAAGTTTAGGGCTAGGCCTATTGTTAGGGTTAGCTTTAAGGTTAGGGTGATGTTTAGAACTAGGTTTAAGGTTTGGATTTGATTCAGGGTCATGGTTAGGTTTAGGGTTAGGTTTAGGTTTCAAATTAGGGCTAGGGTTAGAGCTGGTGTAGGGTTAGGGTTTGGCCTAGTGTAAGGGTTAGTGTTAGGTGTATGGCTCAGTTTTGTTTTAGGGCTAGGGCTAGGGTTAGGGCTACCTTTAGGAATAGCATTAGGGTTAGAGCTAATTTTAGTGTTAGGCTGAGGATTCAGTTTAGGGTTAGTTTTAGAGATAGGTTAGTGCTAGGGCTAAGGATTATGACTACGATTAGGGCTTGGGTTAGGGTTATGGTAAAGGATAGAGTTAGTTTTAAAGATAGGTTTTGATCTATAATTCTGTGCTAGGGCAAGGGTTATGACTAGGGTTAGGGCTGGCGTTAGTGTTATGGCAAGGTGTAGGGTTAGAATAGGGATAGGTCTTGTGTGAGAATTATAGAAGCCCTAAGCAGAGGCAAGGAAAATATACTTTCAATTTAAAGTGTTTGCAGAGCTTCCACAGAACTCTGAGTTTACTGGAATCTCAGCAAAATTTTTTCACCCGATCTTGATGATACTTGGCAGCAAAGATGAGTATACTGGTTTCACTTGGCTGCCTAAATTTCGTTCTTCAGGGTTGAAGCCTTCGTTTGCAGGAGCACTTTGAATTTTAAGTTTCACTTCCTTTTCCCTTATAGGGATACATGCATTTGAAACTGTATATCAAACACGATTTGTGCTAGCTTCTTCAAACTTGACTCACTCAATGAGTTCTCGGTGTGCTCTCTATGCTTTGTTCCCTGTGATAGTAGCTCTAAGCAGAGGCAAGGAACATACACTTTCATTTGAAAGCATTTGCAAAGCTTCCAAAGAACTCTGAGTTTACTGGAATCTCAGCAAATATTTATTCACCCGAACTTGTTGATACTTGGTAGAAAAAATGTGTATACCAGTTAATCTTGGAAGCACAAATTTTGTTCTGCTATTTGAATCATTCTTTGCAGGAGGACATTGATTAGTTAGGTTTTACTACATTTTCCCCCATAGGGATACATGCTTTTGGAAATCTAAATAAAACACAGTTTGTGCTAGTTGCTTGAAAGTTGACTCACTGAATGAATTCTCATTGTGCTCTCTATGATTTGTTACCGGTTTATGTACCCCTAAGCACAGCAAAGAAAAATCAACTTTCATTTGAAAGTGTTTGTAGAGCATCCACAGAACTCAGAGTTTACTAGACTCTCAGCAAGTATTTTTTCACCCAATCTTGTTGATACTTGGCAACAAAAATTAGTATATGAGTTTTACTTGGCAGCCCAAATTTCGTAAACTTATGTTGAAGAGTTCCTTTGTAGGAACATTTTGAATTTTCAGGTTTAACTTCTTTTTTCCCTATACAAATACATGCATTTGGAATGCTCAATCAAACACAGTTTGTGATACCTGTTTGAAACTTGGCCCACTCAATTAGTTCTCAGTGGCTCTTTATGCAATGTCCCCTGCTGAAGTATCCCCAAGCAGAGGCAAGGAAAATACACTTTCTTATGTAAGTGTTTGCAGAGTTTCCACAAAACTCCCAAGTTTACTGGAATTTCAGCGAATACTTTTTCACTTGATCTTGTTGATACTAGGTAAGAAAGATGAGCATACCAGTTGCATTTGGCTGCCCAAATTTCGTTCTTCAGGGTTGAAGCGTTCGTTTGCAGGAGCACTATGAATTTTAAGTTTCTCTTCCTTTTCCTTTATAGGGATACATGCATTTGGAACTGTATATCAAACACGGTTTGTGCTAGCTTCTTCAAACTTGACTCACTCAATTAGTTCTCTGTGTGCTCTCAATGCTTTGTTCCCTTTGGTAGTAGCTCTAAGCAGAGGCAAGGAACATACACTTTCATTTGAAAGCATTTGCAAAGCTTCCACAGAACTCTGAGTTTACTGGAATCTCAGCAAATATTTACTCACCCGAACTCGTTGATACTTGGTTTAAAAAAAAAATGTGTATACCAGTTGCTCTTGGCTGCACAAATTTTTTTCTGCCAGGTTGAATCATTCCTTTGCAGGATGACTTTGATTAGTTAGGTTTTACTACATTTTCCCCTATAGGGATACATGCTTTTGGAAATCTAAATCAAACATGGTTTGTGCTAGCTGCTTGAAACTTGACTCACTGAATGAATTCTCATTGTGCTCTCTATGCTTTGTTACCACATTATGTACCCCTAAGCAGAGCAAAGAAAAATAAACTTTCAATTGAAAGTGTTTGTAGATTATCCACAGAACTCAGAGTTTACTGGACTCTCAGCAAATAGTTTTTCACCCGATCTTCTTGATACTTGGCAGCAAAAATGAGTATATGAGTTGCTCTTGGCAACCCCAATTTCGTAATGTTATGTTGAAGTGATCCTTTGCAGGAACACTTTGAATTTTGGGGTTTAACTTCTTTTTTCCCTATATGAATACATGCATTTGGAATGGTCAATCAAACACAGTTTGTGATACCTGTTTGAAACTTGGAACACTCAAATAGTTCTAAGTGGCTCTTTATGCTTTGTAACCTGCTGAAGTATCCCCAAGCAGAGGCAATGAAAATAAACTTTCTTATGTAAGTGTTTGCAGAGTTTCCACAAAACTCCCAAGTTTACTGGAATTTCAGCGAATATTTTTTCACTTGAACTTTTTGATCCTAGGTAAGAAAGATGAGCATACCAGTTGCATTTGGCTGCCAAAATTTCATTCTTCAGGGTTCAAGCGTTCGTTTGCAGGAGCACTTTGAATTTTAAGTTTCACTTCCTTTTCCCTTATAGGGATACATGCATTTGGAACTGTATATCAAACACGGTTTGTGCTAGCTTCTTCAAACTTGACTTACTCAATTAGATCTTCTTGTGCTCTCTATGCTTTGTTCTCTGTGGTAGTAGCTCTAAGCAGAGGGACGGAACATATCTTCCATTTTAAAGCATTTGCAAATCTTCCACATAACTCTGAGTTTACTGGAACCTCAGCTAACATTTATTCACCCGAACTTGTTGATACTTGGTAGAAAAAATGTGAATACCAGTTGCTCTTGGATGCACAAATTTTGTTCTGCTAGGTTGAATCATTCCTTTGCAGGATGACTTTGATTAGTTAGGTTTTATTACATTTTCCTCTATAGGGATACATGCTTTTGGAAATCTAAATCAAACATGGTTTGTGCTAGCTGCTTGAAACTTGACTCACTGAATGAATTCTCATTGTGCCCTCTATGCTTTGTTACCGGTTTATGTACCCCTAAGCAGAGCAAAGAAAAATAAACTTTCATTTGAAAGTGTTTGTAGAGCATCCACAGAACTCAGAGTTTACTGGACTCACAGCAATTATTTTTTCAGCCAATCTTGTAGATACTTTGCAGCAAAAATGAGTATATGAGTTGCATTTGGCAGCCCAAATTTTGTAATCTTATGTTGAAGAGTTCCTTTGCAGGTACAATTTGAATTTTCAGGTTTAACTTCTTTTCTCCCTGTATCAATACATGCATTGGGAATGCTACATCAAACAGAGTTTGTGATAACTGTTTGAAACTTGGCCCACTCAATGACTTCTCAGTGGCTCTTTATGCATTGTCCCCTGCTGAAGTATCCCCAAGCAGAGGCAAGGAAAATACACTTTCTTACTCAAGTGTTTGCAGAGCTTCCACAAAACTCCCAAGTTTACTGGAATTTCAGCGAATATTTTTTCACTTGATCTTGTTGATACTAGGTAAGAAAGATGAGCATACCAGTTGCATTTGGCTGCCAGAATTTCGTTCTTCTACGTAGAAGCATTTGCTTTCAGGAAGACATTGAATTTTGGGGGTTTCTCTTCATTTTAACCTATAGGAATACATGCATTTGGAACTCTAAATCAAACACTGTTTGTGCTAGCTGCTTGAAGCTTGACTCACTCAATTAGTTCCTGTGTGCTCTCTGTGCCCTGTTCCCTGGTGAAGTGGTCCTACGTGGAGGCAAGGAACATACGCTTTCCTTAGAAAGCATTTACAGAGCTTCAACAGAGCTCCAAGTTAACTGGAATCTCTGCAAATATTTACTCACCTGAACTTGATGATACTTTTCAGGAAAGATGAGTATACCAGTTGCACTTAGCTAACCAAATTTCGTTCTTCTAGGTTGAAAAGTTCGTTTGCAGGAACACTTTTCAATTTTTAGGTTTCACTTCACGTTTCCTTATAGGGATACATGCATTTGGAATTATACATCAAACACGGTTTATGTTAGCTGCTTGAAACTGAAACTCACTCAACTAGTTCTCAGTGTGATCTCTATGCTTTGTTTTCTGTTGAAGTAACCCTAAACAGAGGCAAGGGAAAGAAACTGTCATTTGAAAGCATTTGCAGTGATTCCACAAAACTTTGAGTTTCCTGGATTCTCAGCAAATATTTTTTCACCCTAACGAGTTGTTACTTGACAGGAAAGATAAGTAGACTGGTTGCATTTGGCTGCCCAAATTTAGATCTTCTAGGTTGAATAGTTCGTTTGCAGGAACACTTTTAAGTTGTAGGTTTCACTTCATTTTCCCCTATAGGGATACATGCATTTGGAACTCTAACTCAAACGCGGTTTGTACTAGCTGCATGAAACTTGACCCACTCAGTTAGTTCTCAGTGCACTCTCTATGCTTTGTTTCCTGTTGAAGTAGCCCTAAGCAGAGTCAAGGAAAATACACTTTCATTTTAAAGTGTTTGCAAAGCTTCCACAGAACTCTGAATTTACTGGAATCTCAGCAAAATTTTTTCACCCGAACTTGATGATACTTGGCAGCAAAGATGAGGATACTGGTTTCACGTGGCTGCCCAAATTTCCTTCTTCAGGGTTGAAGCGTTCGTTTGCAGGAGCACTTTGAATTTTAAGTTTCAATTCCTTTTCCCTTATACGGATACATGCATTTGGAACTGTGTATCCAACACGGTTTGTGCTAGCTTCTTCAAACTTGACTCACTCAATTACTTCTCAGTGTGCTCTCTATGCTTTGTTCCCTGTGGTAGTAGCTCTAAGCAGAGGCAAGGAACATACACTTTCATTTGAAAGCATTTGCAAAGCTTCCACAGAACTCTGAGTTTACTGGAATCTCAGCAAATATTTATTCACCCGAACTTGTTGATACTTGGAGGGAAAAATGTGTATACCAGTTGCTCTTGGCAGCACAAATTTTGTTCTGCTAGGTTGAATCATTCCTTTGCAGGATGACTTTGATTAGTTAGGTTTTACTACATTTTTCCCTATAGGGATACATGCTTTTGGAAATCTAAATCAAACACGGTTTGTGCTAGCTGCTTGAAACTTGACTCACTGAATGAATTCTCATTGTGCTCTCTATGCTTTGTTACCGGTTTATGTACCCCTAAGCAGGGAAAAGAAAAATAAACTTTCATTTGAAAGTGTTTGTAGAGCATCCACATAACTCAGAGTTTACTGGACTCTCAGCAAATAATTTTTCACCCGATCTTGTTGATACTTGGCAGCAAAAATGAGTATATGAGTTGCTCTTGGCAGCCGCAATTTCGTAATCTTATGTTGAAGGGTTCCTTTTCAGGAACACTTTGAATTTTGACGTTTAACTTCTTTTTTCCCTATAGGAATACATGCATTTGGAATGGTCAATCAAACACAGTTTGTGATACCTGTTTGAAAATTGGAACACTCAATTAGTTCTCAGTGGCTCTTTATGCTTTGTCCCCTGCTGAAGTATCCCCAAGCAGAGGCAAGGAAAATACACTTTCTTATGTGTTTGCAGAGCTTCCACACAACTCCCAAGGTTACTGGAATTTCAGTGAATATTTTTTCACTTGATCTTGTTGATACTAGGTAAAAAGATGAGCATACCAGTTGCATTTGGCTGCCCAAATTTCGTTCTTCAGTGTTGAAGCGTTCATTTGCAGGAGCACTTTGAATTTTAAGTTTCACTTCCTTTTCCCTTATAGGGATACATGCATTTGGAACTGTATATCCAACACGTTTTGTGCTAGCTTCTTCAAATTTGACTCACTCAATTAGTTCTTGGTATGCTCTCTATACATTGTCCCCTGTCGTAGTAGCTCTAAGCAGAGGCAAGGATCATACACTTTCATTTCAAAGCACTTGCAAAGCTTCCACAGAACTCTGAGTTTACTGGAATCTCAGCAAATATTTATTCACCTGAACTTGTTGATACTTAGCCAGAAAAATGTGTATACCAGTTGCTCTTGGCTGCACAAATTTTGTTCTGCTAGGATGAATCATTCCTTTGCAGAATGACTTTGATTAGTTAGGTTTTACTACATTTTCGTGCCGCAGTCTGGCTGGGCATAATCAGGAGCCACTTGTCAAAAGAAACTAACTTTATTTTTAGAACCAAACACGCCAAACAAAACAGCCTCTCAGGAAAAATCCTCAGAGCCTCAACTGCCACCACCGGCTTTCCACAAGCCTGTCTCTCCCCCCACAAGCTTCTTTCCACCTCCCCCAATCCTCCTGCTCTTGAGGCCGATTGGCTGGGTCACGTGGGCAGAGCCAAAAAGTCCCCCAATGAGCAGCTCCGTGGTCTGAAAGGGCAGGGAAACAGTCCAATGAGCATCACCGCAGAGGAGTCAATCAGCTAGATGTTGCTGGGGCCGAGGAGCCAATCAGCTAGATGTTGCTGGGGCCGCTGTGAGCCAATCATCAGCCGGCAGCTGGAAGTTTGCTGGGGCCCCTTCGGCTGTGGCTCTCAACATCTCCCCCTCTCTGTTTAAACAACAAGCATGTGGCTTAGGGACCGTGCCTGTTAGGCAGTCCAATTCAACATATGGTCCTTACCCGTCATCGGATGAACTGACCTCTAGGCGTCAGCCTCCTGTCTTAGGTTGGTACCACTGCAATTGGATCATACCCGTCACTGACTACCGGTCCAGCATACAGCTATACTTGTGGATAGGCCTTTGCACCAGTGGGGGGGGTGAGGTTCTTTGCCTCACCTCTGTTGGCCCCCAAATTTTAGACCATCACTAGTAGAGGAGGATGCAAAATGCCATGACATTAAGCCAATTGAGGGCTCCTTTGAAAAATTGTACCACCGGTGACATCATCAGCAAAAATACCCCAACACTACCACAAGTCGCTGCACCAACAGATAGTTCACAATGCATACAGGTGAGCTCACAATGTGTCCAGGCAAGTTCTGCAAGCAGTTCAGTGATGGCTATTGTAGAAGCTGTAGATTGGTTTTATCTTTGACTTCACCAGCACTGGGATGAAGATAGGAATTCTAGCAATAATGGCTAAAGAAAAAATTATGTAACAATTTTCTTAACAATTTACATTGTCTTCACCGGCACTGGGATGAAGATAGGAATTCTGGCAATAATGGCTAAAGAAAAAATTATGTAACATTACAGAAGGCACTAAAAGAAAACACTTCTCTTAACAATTTACATTGTCTTCACCGGCACTGGGATGAAGATAGGAATTCTGGCAATAATGGCTAAAGAAAAAATTATGTAACATTACAGAAGGCACTAAAAGAAAACAATTTTCTTAACAATTTACATTATCTTTAAGAGAATTATTAAATATAATGAAAAGGAAAGGTGAAAGTAAACAAACAGATCTTTTAACCTTCTTTTTAGTTTACATATTAAAACAATCCTCAACAGTTGTTTACCCAATTTAAATTAAACCATATAAATCACGTGAAAAAAAAAATATTTGGATCCATTTTATCATGAGCGCTCATCATATATGATATATGGACATACATACATTCAAACATATAACACAAAACACAAGTGTGCACACATAATATAATACATACAACACATAACATTATAGTAAAGGCCTTATAACTTTTTACAGGTGAAATCTCCATTGCAATGTTTAAAAACTCTATAGTCAAAAAATAGAACTGATCAGCAAAACATTAACCTAGGTCTGTATGAGCTCAAAAAACAAAATAGAACTTCATGATATGGCAAAGGGCAATAATAAAATAGATATTGAAAAAAGCATCCTGGTTCTGTTGCAGATGTAAGAATAGCCAAACTGGAGTTTTGGATATCAGTTGTTATGGATTTGAGCCAAATCATCTTCTTTTTGGTCTGTAGAAATCGCTTTAGTTAATCTTTCTGGAATCCAAATCGGCTGCTGTTCTCCCTGTGGAAACACATAAACAGACTCCCGACTCCAGACAATCACTGGGTCAGGACCTTGGTTAATCTCTCTGGAATCCAAATCGGCTGCTGTTCTCCCTGTGGAAACACACAAACAGACCCCCGACTCCAGACAATTACTGGGTCAGGACCTTTCCATTGTCCTGTTAGAATATCCTTCCAAAGTACCTTGGGCTTATGCACATTTTTTGGACACATATGCCTTTCCGCAGCACTAAGTCCTGATGAATCCTAATTTTAAAAGTTTAGAGTAAAAAGGGTTATTTTAAGTTTATCTTTGGGGAATATATACCCCTTCCCAATTCCTTCTTTTTGCTTTAATAAGTACATTTTAATAGTTTGATGAGCTCTTTCAACTATGCCTTGTCCCTGTGGATTGTATGGGATTCCTGTTATATGAGTAATGCCAAATGTTGAGCAAAATTGTTTAAAAGAGGTAGAAGTATAACCAGGGGCATTATCTGTTTTTAACTGTTTTGGAACACCCACAGTGGCAAAATTTTGTAAGCAATGAGCTATAACATCTTTAGATTTTTCTCCGGCATGAAGGGAGCCCATCAAAAATCCAGAAGAAGTATCAACTGTAACATGCAAATATTTTAATTTTCCAAATTCTGGCAAGTGTGTGACGTCCATCTGCCAAATATGGTTAGGTATCAATCCTCTAGGATTGACTCCAAGATTAACTTGTGGTAAAAAGGTCACACAATTTTGACATTGTTTTATTATTTGTCTAGCTTGTTCCTTAGTTATTTTAAAACGCTTTTGTAAAGTATTAGCATTGACATGGAACTTTTTATGAAAATTTATAGCTTCTTCTAGTGTAGAGAAAATATGTATACCATGTGTAGTTTTATCTGCTAAATCATTGCCCAAACTAAGGGCTCCAGGCAATCCTGTATGTGCCCTGATATGTCCTATAAAGAATGGATCTTTTCTGTCCCAGATTAGACTTTGTATAGTGGAAAGCAAAGAGAAAACAGTAGAAGAAGGGGAAATCCTACCAGCATCTTCAAGAGATACTATAGCATTAACTACATACTGACTATCAGAAAATAAATTAAATACAGAATCTTTAAACATCACAAAAGCTTGTAAAACTGCATTAAGCTCTACCTTTTGAGCTGATTGTTTGGGTACTAAAAATGTAAAAGTTTGATCAGGGGTAACTACTGCTGCTGTACCATTATTTGACCCATCAGTGAATATATTTGGAGCATTCATGATAGGTGTTTTTCTTGTCATTTTTGGAAAAATTACAGGATGCAATGACCAAAAAGACAATAAAGGATTAGATGGTAAGTGGTTATCAAATGAAACATTAGATTTGCACATGATTATTGCCCAAGTATTTAACTCATTAGCTAACTCATCAATTTGATTCATAGTATATGGAGTAATAATTTTATTGAGAGAAATTCCAAACACTCCCTTTGCTGCTTTTATTCCTTTGAGTATTAATTGTCCTACAGCCTCAGGATACCTAGTAAGAATAGTGTTAGGAGAATAAGATAAATGTATCCATAATAATGGACCTTCTTGCCAAAATACTCCTGTAGGAATATTTTTTGTTGGTAGTACAATAAATAATAAAGGCAAACTTATATCAATTCTATCCAAATGCATATTTTCCATATATGTTTCAATGATTTTTAATGCCTTTCTTGCTTCAGGCGTTAACATTCGGGGTGAATTTGGATCTGATGGACCTTTTAGGATATCAAATAAAGGTCCCAACTCTCCTGTTGGTATACCTAAATAAGGCCTTATCCAATTTATGTCTCCTAATAACTTTTGAAAGTCATTAAGTGATTTGAGTTGATCTACTCGTATTTGAATTTTTGGTGGTCGGACCATGGTTGAGGATAATAGAACTCCTAAATAATTAATTGGAAAATTTAATTGTACTTTATCTATTGCTATCTCTAGATTATAATTTTTTAATAAGTTTGTAAGTGTGGCATAACATTCTAGCAATGTGTTTTTATCTTTGTGTGCTAATAATACATCATCCATATAGTGAAATATTTGTAGTTCAGGATTTTGATTTCTAAGTGGCTGGATTGCTTTGTTAACATAAATTTGACACATAGTTGGGCTGTTAGCCATCCCTTGAGGGAGTACTTTCCATTCATATCTCTGATCAGGACCTTCATGATTCAGTGCAGGGATAGTAAATGCAAAACGTGGACTATCCTCAGGATGAATTGGAATTGAAAAAAAACAATCTTTAATATCTATAACTAAAACATACCAGGTTTTTGGCAAAGCAGACAACTGAGGAATCCCTGATTGAGCAGGTCCCATAATAACCATCTCATTATTAATGGCTCTTAAATCTTGCAATAATCTCCATTTACCAGATTTCTTTTTGATGACAAAAATGGGAGTATTATGGGGAGATACAGAAGGTTGTATATGTCCTTCTGCTAATTGTTGTTTGACCAGGTCATGGGCTGCTTGTATCTTTTCTTTAGTCAGGGGCCACTGAGGAACCCATACTGGTCTTTCTGATTTCCAAGTAATTTTTATTGTCTCAGTGGCCCTTTCTGAAAATCCAACCCATGTCTGTCTGTTCCTTGATCTATTTGTATTGGTGCTGCTATACCTTGTTCTTGTTTTTCTAATCTTTTTCCTTTCCTAAAACCTTGTCTAGTCATAATAGTGGGTGCATTTTGGTTGATGTTATTTGTTAATGTCAAACCTAATTGATCTAGGACATCTCGTCCCCATAAATTTACGGGAAGATGATCCAATACATATGGCTGTATAGTTCCTTCACATCCTTCAGGATCCTTCCAATCTAATACCATTGCACTTCTATGGGGATTAGTTGCCACTCCTAGGCCTCGAAGCGTTTGAGTGGCTTGTTGTAATGGCCAATGTTTTGACCATTCTTGACGAGAGATGATGCTAAGGTCTGCACCTGTATCCAGTAGCCCATTAAATTCATGTCCTTGAATATTTAGTTTTAGCATGGGGCGAGAATCTAAATTTAAAGAAAGCATAGCCCAATCTACACTTGTGGAGCCTAATCCCTTGGAACCTCTTTCTACAGTATGACTGGAAAATTTATCATGTAGGCTGGGTATTTTTAGTAACTGTGCTATTCTATCTCCTGGTGAAATTACTGATATACCCTTTGGAGAACTGGCTATAATTTTTATTTCACCTTCATAATCGGGATCAATTACCCCAGGACTTATCATAAGTCTTTTTAGAGTAGAAGAGCTGCGTCCCAATAATAAGCCTACTGTTCCTTTGGGAAGAGGTCCTTTCACCCCTGTGGGAATGATTTGAACTCCCATCTCTGGAGTTAGTACTGCTCTGGCGGAGGTGCAGATGTCCAACCCTGCGCTCCCTCTGGTTTGTCTGATGAGGGATCTGATGGACAATGTGTCCTGGGCACTACCCTGATGGGGTTGCTGGGTTCCTCCAGTGCTCCGTATATTTGTGGTTTTGGGCCCCGGAGCATTGGGCCCCCCTGTCCGTTTTTTGGCAAGGGAGCCCAATGCCTTTCTCCACGATATCGTGGATAAACACCTGGTCCTTGTTCGTTTTTTGATAATGGAGTACCCTCTATGGCGGTTTGAGAACGGCATTCATTAGCCCAATGTCTCCCTCCACGGCATCGTGGGCAAATACCTGGTATTCTACTCCTTTGATACCTAGTTTTGTTAAACCCTCCTCCAATGGGGCAATTCCTTTTAAAATGTCCTGTTTGTTCACAATTGTAGCATGTTCTTGGCCTGGCATCTAAAGCCTGTTTTACTGCAGCTGCCACAATTTGCCCTTGTTCATTAATGTCTCTGGCATCTAAAGCCTGTTTTACTGCAGCTGCCACGACTTGCTCTTCTTCATTAATGTCTCTACATAATTTAATATATGTGTTTAAATCTTCATGTTTCCATGGTCTAATGATATCTCTGCACCAACGATTCGCTTGCTCATAAGCCAGGTGTTTTAGTAATGGCATTGCTTGTTCTGTATTCCCAAAAACTCTGGTAGCTGTTTGAATAAGCCTATCTACAAATTCAGCATAAGGTTCATTAGCTCCTTGTATTACCTTAGATAATTGACCTTGTAAACCTCCATGTCCTTGTAAAGTCTTCCATGCCTTAATTGCCTCTGCAGCAATTTGTGCGTATACGCCAGGATCATATGCAATTTGTTGCTGCTGATCCTCATAAGGTCCCTTTCCTAACAACATATCTAGATTTCTCTGAGGATAACCAGCTGCTGCATTTCGCCTAGCCGTCTCCTTGCAAAATTCTTCATTGGCAACCTTCCATAACAGGTATTGTCCTCCATTTAGCACAGCTTTACACATATTAGCCCAATCTGTTGGCGTCATGTTCAAGTTGTTAATGGATTCGACCATGCTTACAGTGAAGGGTGCTTGAGGACCATAGGTTGTTACAGCCTCTTTTAGCTGCTTCACTGTTTTGAAATTTAAAACTTGGTAAAATCGCTGCCCTCCTGCCTCAAATACAGGGCATGTTAATATTTGAGATCTTGTCTCAGGATCCCAACTATCAACTGCGGGGGTTGGGGACCTCCCAGCATATGGAGGTGGCCTTGTTAGTTGTACACTTACGTCCTCTGGTGATAGAAAGGTGTTAGTAGAAGTCTCCTGTAGAGGTGGTGCTGTTGGTTGGACACTTACACCCTCTGGTGATAGAAAGGTGTTAGTAGCAGTCTCCTGTTGCAACTTTCCCCCTGATGGCTTTTTCTGTTTTACACTTTCTTTCTCTGTCTGACTAACTTGAGAGGCCTTCTCTTTTACTTGAATCTTTTCCTCTGTCTGACTAGCTTGAGAGGCCTTCTCTTTTACTTGAATCATTATGTCTTCTCCTTCCTCTACCATTGTCTGAACTGAAGGCTTTGGACTAAGCAAACAAGACACCAACGCCCACAATGTCAATGTGCCAACTGGCAGAGTCCCTGGGCTTTTCTTTTCTATTCTTTTTAAATCTTCACCATGATGGTTCCATTGTGATATATTTAACAACTCCTCCTTAAAAAGCCATGGGCTACATTTTTGTATTGTATCAACGTATGCCCTGACTGCTATTGATTTACTGGGATGCCTCCTTCCTCTAACAATTTACTTAACACTCTTTCAGTTTGTTTTTTACTAATTTCTGATCCCGTATTTCTACTATAATACAACCCAACAAGATGACGCCTAACAAAACTGAAACAGAGTGAAACAAAATTGAAACAACACAAAATCATTATAATAGCCTCCTGAAATGTCCATCCGTCCTTTCTCCCTATCTGTTCCTCAGATGTGAGCGGTTTTTCTTCCATCTTACACATCTCCAGGGACAGGCAACTTAAAACAAAAGTGAAACAAAGTAACAAAAGAAGAATCTTAAAATGGCTACCCATCTTCTCGCCCTGCCCACAGGGGCGAGCAGTTCATTTACCCTCAGTCGCTCCCCGTGCGAGCCACCAGATGCCGCAGTCTGGCTGGGCACAATCAGGAGCCATTTGGCAAAAGAAACTAACTTTATTTTTAGAACCAAACACGCCAAACAAAACAGCCTCTCAGGAAAAACCCTTAGAGCCTCAACTGCCACCAGCGGCTTTCCACAAGCCTGTCTCTCCCCCCACACGCTTCTTTCCACCTCCCACAATCCTCCTGCTCTTGAGGCCGATTGGCTGGGTCACGTGGGCAGAGCCAAAAAGTCCCCCAATGAGCAGCTCCGTGGTCTGAAAGGGCAGGGAAACAGTCCAAAGAGCATCAACGCAGAGGAGCCAATCAGCTAGATGTTGATGGGGCCGCTGTGAGCCAATCATCAGCCGGCAGCTGGAAGTTTGCTGGGGCCCCTTCGGCTGTGGCTCTCAACAAATTTCCCCTATAGGGATACATGCATTTGGAACTCTAACTCAAACGCGGTTGGTACTAGCTGCATGAAACTTGACTCACTCAGTTAGTTCTCAGTGCACTCAATATGCTTTGTTTCCTGTTGAAGTAGCCCTAAGCAGAGGCAAGGAAAATATACTTTCATTTGAAAGTGTTTGCAGAGCTTCCACAGAACTCTGAGTTTATTTGAATCTCAGCAACATTTTTTCACCCAATCTTGATGATACTTGGCAGCAAAGATGAGTATACCGGTTTCACCTGGCTGCCAAAATTTCGTTCTTCAGTGTTGAAGCGTTCGTTTGCAGGAGCACTTTGAATGTTAAGTTTCACTTCCTTTTCCCTTATAGGGATACATGCATTTGGAACTGTATATCCAACACGGTTTGTGCTAGCTTCTTCAAACTTGACTCACTCAATTCGTTCTCGGTGTGCTCTCTATGGTTTGTTCCCTGTGGTAGTAGCTCTAAGCAGAGTCAAGGAACATACACTTTCATTGGGGAAAGCATTTGCAAAGCTTGCACATAACTCTGAGTTTACAGGAATCTCAGCAAATATTTATTCACCCGAACTTGTTGATACGTGGTAGGAAAAATGTGCATCCCAGTTGCTCTTGGCAGCACAAATTTTGTTCTGCTAGGTTGAATCATTCCTTTGCAGGATGACTTTGATTAGTTAGGTTTTACTACACTTTCCCCTATAGGGATACATGCTTTTGGAAATCGAAATCAAACACGGTTTGTGCTAGCTGCTTGAAAATTGACTCACTGAATGAATTCTCATTGTGCTCTCTATGCTGTGTTACTGGTTTATGTACACCTAAGCAGAGCAGAGAAAAATAAACTTTCATTTGAAAGTGTTTGTAGAGCATCCACAGAACAGAGTTTACTGGACTCTCAGCAAATATTTTTTTCACCCGATCTTGTTGATACTAGGTAGAAAAAATGTGTATACCAGTTGCTCTTGGCAGCACAAATTTTGTTCTGCTAGGTTGAATCATTCCTTTGCAGGATGACTTGGATCAGTAAGGTTTTACCACATTTTCCCCTATAGGGATACATGCTTTTGGAAATAGAAATCAAACACGGTTTGTGCTAGCTGCTTGAAAATTGACTCACTGAATGAATTCTCATTGTGCTCTCTATGCTTTGTTACCGGTTTATGTACACCGAAGCAGAGCAGAGAAAAATAAACTTTCATTTGAAAGTGTTTGTAGAGCATCCACAGAACAGAGTTTACTGGACTCTCAGCAAATATTTTTTCACACGATCTTGTTGATACTCGGCTGCAAAAATGGGTATATGATTTTGACTTGGAAGCCCAAGTGTCGTAAACTTATGTTGAAGTGTTCCGTTGCAGGAACACTTTGAATTTTCAGGTTTAACTTCTTTTTCCCTATATGAATACATGAATTTGGAATGCTCAATCAAACACAGTTTGTGATACCTGTTTGAAACTTGGCCCAATCAATGAGTTCTCAGTGGGTCTTTATGCATTGTCCCCTGCTGAAGTATCCCCAAGCAGAGGAAAGGAAAATACACTTTCTTATGTAGGTGTTTGCAGAGCTTCCACAAAACTCCCAAGTTTACTGGAATTTCAGCGAATATTTTTTCACTTGAGCTTGTTGATACTAGGTAAGAAAGATGAGCATACCAGTTGCATTTGGCTGCCAAAATTTCGTTCTTCTATGTTGAAACATTTGCTTTCAGGAAGACATTGAATTTGGGGGGTTTCTCATCATTTTAACCTATAGGAATACATGCATTTGGAGCTCTAAACCAAACACTGTTTGTACCAGCTGCTTGAAGCTTGACTCACTCAATTAGTTCCCGGTGTGCTCTCTGTGATTGGTTCCCTGGTGAAGTGGTCCTAAGTGGAGGCAAGGAACATTCGCTTTCCTAAGAAAGCATTTACAGAGCTTCAACAGAGCTCCAAGATAACTGGAATCTCTGCAAATAATTACTCACATGATCTTGATGATACTTGTCAGGAAAGATGAGTTTACCAGTTGCACTTAGCTACCCAAATTTCGTTCTTCTAGGTTGAAAAGTTCGTTTGCAGGAACGCTTTTGAATGTTTAGGTTTCACTTCCTTTTCCCTTATAGGGATACATGCATCTGGAATTATACATCAAACACGGTTTACGCTAGCTGCTTGAAACTGAAACTCACTCAACTAGTTCTCAGTGTGATCTCTATGCTTTGTTTTCTGTTGAAGGAACCCTAAGCAGAGGCAAGGGAAAGAAACTTTCATTTGAAAGCCTTTGCAGTGATTCCACAGAACTGTGAGTTTCCTGGATTCTCAGCAAATATTTTTTCACCCTAACTTGTTGTGACTCGACAGCAAAGATAAGTAGACCGGTTGCATTTGGCTGCCCAAATTTAGATCTTCTAGGTTGAATAGTTCGTTTGCAGGAACACTTTGAAATTTGAGGTTTCACTTCATTTTCCCCTATAGGGATACATGCATTTGGAACTCTAACTCAAACGCGGTTGGTACTAGCTGCATGAAACGTGACTCACTCAGTTAGTTCTCAGTGCACTCTCTATGCTTTGTTTCCTGTTGAAGTAGCCCTAAGCAGAGGCAAGGAAAATATCCTTTCATTTGAAAGTGTTTGCAGAGCTTCCACAGAACTCCGAGTTTACTGGAATCTCAGCAAAATTTTTTCACCCGATCTTGATGATACTTGGCAGCAAAGATGAGTATACCGGTTTCACTTGGCTGCCCAAATTTCGTTCTTCAGGGTTGAAGCGTTCGTTTGCAGGAGCACTTTGAATTTTAAGTTTCACTTCCTTTTCCCTTATGGGGATACATGCATTTGGAACTGTATATCCAACACGGTTTGTGCTAGCTTCTTCAAACTTGACTCACTCAATTCGTTCTCGGTGTGCTCTCTATGCTTTGTTCCCTGTGGTGGTAGCTCTAAGCGGAGGCAAGGAACATACACTTTCATTTGAAAGCATTTGCAAAGCTGCAGAGAACTCTGAGTTCACTGGAATCTCAGCAAATGTTTATTCACCCGAACTTGTTGATACTTGGTAGAAAAAATGTGTATACCAGTTGCTCTTGGCAGCACAAATTTTGTTCTGCTAGGCTGAATCATTCCTTTGCAGGATGACTTGGATCAGTTAGGTTTTACCACATTTTCCCCTATAGGGATACATGCTTTTGGAGATCGAAATCAAACACGGTTTGTGCTAGCTGCTTGAAAATTGACTCACTGAATGAGTTCTCATTGTGCTCTCTATGCTTTGTTACCGGTTTATGTACACCGAAGCAGAGCAGAGAAAAATAAACTTTCATTTGAAAGTGTTTGTAGAGCATCCACAGAACAGAGTTTACTGGACTCTCAGCAGATATTTTTTCACCCGATCTTGTTGATACTTGGCAGCAAAACTGAGTAGATGAGTTGCACTTGGCAGCCCAAATTTCGTCATCTTATGTTGAAGAGTTCCTTTGCAGGAACACTTTGAATTTTCAGGTTTAACTTCTTTTTTCCCTATAGGAATACATGCATTTGGAATGCTCAATCAAACACAGTTTGTGATACCTGTTTGAAACTTGGCCCACTCAATGACTTCTCAGTGGCTCTTTATGCATTGTCCCCTGCTGAAGTATCCCCAAGCAGAGGCAAGGAAAATACACTTTCTTATGTAGGTGTTTGCAGAGCTTCCACAAAACTCCCAAGTTTACTGGAATTTCAGCGAATATTTTTTCACTTGAGCTTGTTGATACTAGGTAAGAAAGATGAGCATACCAGTTGCATTTGGCTGCCAAAATTTCGTTCTTCTACGTTGAAACATTTGCTTTCAGGAAGACATTGAATTTGGGGGGTTTCTCATCATTTTAACCTATAGGAATACATGCATTTGGAGCTCTAAATCAAACACTGTTTGTGCCAGCTGCTTGAAGCTTGACTCACTCAATTAGTTCCCGGTGTGCTCTCTGTGATTGGTTCCCTGGTGAAGTGGTCCTAAGTGGAGGCAAGGAACATTCGCTTTCCTAAGAAAGCATTTACAGTGCTTCAACAGAGCTCCAAGTTAACTGGAATCTCTGCAAATAATTACTCACCTGATCTTGATGATACTTGTCAGGAAAGATGAGTTTACCAGTTGCACTTAGCTACCCAAATTTCGTTCTTCTAGGTTGAAAAGTTCGTTTGCAGGAACGCTTTTGAATGTTTAGGTTTCACTTCCTTTTCCCTTATAGGGATACATGCATCTGGAATTATACATCAAACACGGTTTACGCTAGCTGCTTGAAACTGAAACTCACTCAACTAGTTCTCAGTGTGATCTCTATGCTTTGTTTTCTGTTGAAGGAACCCTAAGCAGAGGCAAGGGAAAGAAACTTTCATTTGAAAGCCTTTGCAGTGATTCCACAGAACTGTGAGTTTCCTGGATTCTCAGCAAATATTTTTTCACCCTAACTTGTTGTGACTCGACAGCAAAGATAAGTAGACCGGTTGCATTTGGCTGCCCAAATTTAGATCTTCTAGGTTGAATAGTTCGTTTGCAGGAACACTTTGAATTTGGAGGTTTCACTTCATTTTCCCCTATAGGGATACATGCATTTGGAACTCTAACTCAAACGCGGTTGGTACTAGCTGCATGAAACTTGACTCACTCAGTTAGTTCTCAGTGCACTCTCTATGCTTTGTTTCCTGTTGAAGTAGCCCTAAGCAGAGGCAAGGAAAGTATACTTTCATTTGAAAGTGTTTGCCGAGATTCCACAGAACTCCGAGTTTACTGGAATCTCAGCAAAATTTTTTCACCCGATCTTGATGATACTTGGCAGCAAAGATGAGTATACCGGTTTCACTTGGCTGCCCAAATTTCGTTCTTCAGGGTTGAAGCGTTCGTTTGCAGGAGCACTTTGAATTTTAAGTTTCACTTCCTTTTCCCTTATGGGGATACATCCATTTGGAACTGTATATCCAACACGGTTTGTGCTAGCTTCTTCAAACTTGACTCACTCAATTCGTTCTCGGTGTGCTCTCTATGCCTTGTTCCCTGTGGTGGTAGCTCTAAGCGGAGGCAAGGAACATACACTTTCATTTGAAAGCATTTGCAAAGCAGCAGAGAACTCTGAGTTCACTGGAATCTCAGCAAATGTTTATTCACCCGAACTTGTTGATACTTGGTAGAGAAAATGTGTATACCAGTTGCTCTTGGCAGCACAAATTTTGTTCTGCTAGGCTGAATCATTCCTTTGCAGGATGACTTGGATCAGTTAGGTTTTACCACATTTTCCCCTATAGGGATACATGCTTTTGGAGATCGAAATCAAACACGGTTTGTGCTAGCTGCTTGAAAATTGACTCACTGAATGAATTCTCATTGTGCTCTCTATGCTTTGTTACCGGTTTATGTACACCGAAGCAGAGCAGAGAAAAATAAACTTTCATTTGAAAGTGTTTGTAGAGCATCCACAGAACAGAGTTTACTGGACTCTCAGCAGATATTTTTTCACCCGATCTTGTTGATACTTGGCAGCAAAACTGAGTAGATGAGTTGCACTTGGCAGCCCAAATTTCGTCATCTTATGTTGAAGAGTTCCTTTGCAGGAACACTTTGAATTTTCAGGTTTAACTTCTTTTTTCCCTATAGGAATACATGCATTTGGAATGCTCAATCAAACACAGTTTGTGATACCTGTTTGAAACTTGGCCCACTCAATGACTTCTCAGTGGCTCTTTATGCATTGTCCCCTGCTGAAGTATCCCCAAGCAGAGGCAAGGAAAATACACTTTCTTATGTAGGTGTTTGCAGAGCTTCCACAAAACTCCCAAGTTTACTGGAATTTCAGCGAATATTTTTTCACTTGAGCTTGTTGATACTAGGTAAGAAAGATGAGCATACCAGTTGCATTTGGCTGCCAAAATTTCGTTCTTCTACGTTGAAACATTTGCTTTCAGGAAGACATTGAATTTGGGGGGTTTCTCATCATTTTAACCTATAGGAATACATGCATTTGGAGCTCTAAATCAAACACTGTTTGTGCCAGCTGCTTGAAGCTTGACTCACTCAATTAGTTCCCGGTGTGCTCTCTGTGATTGGTTCCCTGGTGAAGTGGTCCTAAGTGGAGGCAAGGAACATTCGCTTTCCTAAGAAAGCATTTACAGTGCTTCAACAGAGCTCCAAGTTAACTGGAATCTCTGCAAATAATTACTCACCTGATCTTGATGATACTTGTCAGGAAAGATGAGTTTACCAGTTGCACTTAGCTACCCAAATTTCGTTCTTCTAGGTTGAAAAGTTCGTTTGCAGGAACGCTTTTGAATGTTTAGGTTTCACTTCCTTTTCCCTTATAGGGATACATGCATCTGGAATTATACATCAAACACGGTTTACGCTAGCTGCTTGAAACTGAAACTCACTCAACTAGTTCTCAGTGTGATCTCTATGCTTTGTTTTCTGTTGAAGGAACCCTAAGCAGAGGCAAGGGAAAGAAACTTTCATTTGAAAGCCTTTGCAGTGATTCCACAGAACTGTGAGTTTCCTGGATTCTCAGCAAATATTTTTTCACCCTAACTTGTTGTGACTCGACAGCAAAGATAAGTAGACCGGTTGCATTTGGCTGCCCAAATTTAGATCTTCTAGGTTGAATAGTTCGTTTGCAGGAACACTTTGAATTTGGAGGTTTCACTTCATTTTCCCCTATAGGGATACATGCATTTGGAACTCTAACTCAAACGCGGTTGGTACTAGCTGCATGAAACTTGACTCACTCAGTTAGTTCTCAGTGCACTCTCTATGCTTTGTTTCCTGTTGAAGTAGCCCTAAGCAGAGGCAAGGAAAGTATACTTTCATTTGAAAGTGTTTGCCGAGATTCCACAGAACTCCGAGTTTACTGGAATCTCAGCAAAATTTTTTCACCCGATCTTGATGATACTTGGCAGCAAAGATGAGTATACCGGTTTCACTTGGCTGCCCAAATTTCGTTCTTCAGGGTTGAAGCGTTCGTTTGCAGGAGCACTTTGAATTTTAAGTTTCACTTCCTTTTCCCTTATGGGGATACATGCATTTGGAACTGTATATCCAACACGGTTTGTGCTAGCTTCTTCAAACTTGACTCACTCAATTCGTTCTCGGTGTGCTCTCTATGCCTTGTTCCCTGTGGTGGTAGCTCTAAGCGGAGGCAAGGAACATACACTTTCATTTGAAAGCATTTGCAAAGCAGCAGAGAACTCTGAGTTCACTGGAATCTCAGCAAATGTTTATTCACCCGAACTTGTTGATACTTGGTAGAGAAAATGTGTATACCAGTTGCTCTTGGCAGCACAAATTTTGTTCTGCTAGGCTGAATCATTCCTTTGCAGGATGACTTGGATCAGTTAGGTTTTACCACATTTTCCCCTATAGGGATACATGCTTTTGGAGATCGAAATCAAACACGGTTTGTGCTAGCTGCTTGAAAATTGACTCACTGAATGAATTCTCATTGTGCTCTCTATGCTTTGTTACCGGTTTATGTACACCGAAGCAGAGCAGAGAAAAATAAACTTTCATTTGAAAGTGTTTGTAGAGCATCCACAGAACAGAGTTTACTGGACTCTCAGCAGATATTTTTTCACCCGATCTTGTTGATACTTGGCAGCAAAACTGAGTAGATGAGTTGCACTTGGCAGCCCAAATTTCGTCATCTTATGTTGAAGAGTTCCTTTGCAGGAACACTTTGAATTTTCAGGTTTAACTTCTTTTTTCCCTATAGGAATACATGCATTTGGAATGCTCAATCAAACACAGTTTGTGATACCTGTTTGAAACTTGGCCCACTCAATGACTTCTCAGTGGCTCTTTATGCATTGTCCCCTGCTGAAGTATCCCCAAGCAGAGGCAAGGAAAATACACTTTCTTATGTAGGTGTTTGCAGAGCTTCCACAAAACTCCCAAGTTTACTGGAATTTCAGCGAATATTTTTTCACTTGAGCTTGTTGATACTAGGTAAGAAAGATGAGCATACCAGTTGCATTTGGCTGCCAAAATTTCGTTCTTCTACGTTGAAACATTTGCTTTCAGGAAGACATTGAATTTGGGGGGTTTCTCATCATTTTAACCTATAGGAATACATGCATTTGGAGCTCTAAATCAAACACTGTTTGTGCCAGCTGCTTGAAGCTTGACTCACTCAATTAGTTCCCGGTGTGCTCTCTGTGATTGGTTCCCTGGTGAAGTGGTCCTAAGTGGAGGCAAGGAACATTCGCTTTCCTAAGAAAGCATTTACAGTGCTTCAACAGAGCTCCAAGTTAACTGGAATCTCTGCAAATAATTACTCACCTGATCTTGATGATACTTGTCAGGAAAGATGAGTTTACCAGTTGCACTTAGCTACCCAAATTTCGTTCTTCTAGGTTGAAAAGTTCGATTGCAGGAACGCTTTTGAATGTTTAGGTTTCACTTCCTTTTCCCTTATAGGGATACATGCATCTGGAATTATACATCAAACACGGTTTACGCTAGCTGCTTGAAACTGAAACTCACTCAACTAGTTCTCAGTGTGATCTCTATGCTTTGTTTTCTGTTGAAGGAACCCTAAGCAGAGGCAAGGGAAAGAAACTTTCATTTGAAAGCCTTTGCAGTGATTCCACAGAACTGTGAGTTTCCTGGATTCTCAGCAAATATTTTTTCACCCTAACTTGTTGTGACTCGACAGCAAAGATAAGTAGACCGGTTGCATTTGGCTGCCCAAATTTAGATCTTCTAGGTTGAATAGTTCGTTTGCAGGAACACTTTGAATTTGGAGGTTTCACTTCATTTTCCCCTATAGGGATACATGCATTTGGAACTCTAACTCAAACGCGGTTGGTACTAGCTGCATGAAACTTGACTCCCTCAGTTAGTTCTCAGTGCACTCTCTATGCTTTGTTTCCTGTTGAAGTAGCCCTAAGCAGAGGCAAGGAAAATATCCTTTCATTTGAAAGTGTTTGCAGAGCTTCCACAGAACTCTGAGTTTACTGGAATCTCAGCAAAATTTTTTCACCCGATCTTGATGATACTTGGCAGCAAAGATGAGTATACCGGTTTCACTTGGCTGCCCAAATTTCGTTCTTCAGGGTTGAAGCGTTCGTTTGCAGGAGCACTTTGAATTTTAAGTTTCACTTCCTTTTCCCTTATGGGGATACATGCATTTGGAACTGTATATCCAACACGGTTTGTGCTAGCTTCTTCAAACTTGACTCACTCAATTCGTTCTCGGTGTGCTCTCTATGCCTTGTTCCCTGTGGTGGTAGCTCTAAGCGGAGGCAAGGAACATACACTTTCATTTGAAAGCATTTGCAAAGCTGCAGAGAACTCTGAGTTCACTGGAATCTCAGCAAATGTTTATTCACCCGAACTTGTTGATACTTGGTAGAGAAAATGTGTATACCAGTTGCTCTTGGCAGCACAAATTTTGTTCTGCTAGGCTGAATCATTCCTTTGCAGGATGACTTGGATTAGTCAGGTTTTACTACATTTTCCCCTATAGGGATACATGCTTTTGGAGATCGAAATCAAACACGGTTTGTGCTAGCTGCTTGAAAATTGACTCACTGAATGAGTTCTCATTGTGCTCTCTATGCTTTGTTACCGGTTTATGTACACCGAAGCAGAGCAGAGAAAAATAAACTTTCATTTGAAAGTGTTTGTAGAGCATCCACAGAACAGAGTTTACTGGACTCTCAGCAGATATTTTTTCACCCGATCTTGTTGATACTTGGCAGCAAAACTGAGTAGATGAGTTGCACTTGGCAGCCCAAATTTCGTCATCTTATGTTGAAGAGTTCCTTTGCAGGAACACTTTGAATTTTCAGGTTTAACTTCTTTTTTCCCTATAGGAATACATGCATTTGGAATGCTCAATCAAACACAGTTTGTGATACCTGTTTGAAACTTGGCCCACTCAATGACTTCTCAGTGGCTCTTTATGCATTGTCCCCTGCTGAAGTATCCCCAAGCAGAGGCAAGGAACATACACTTTCTTATGTAGGTGTTTGCAGAGCTTCCACAAAACTCCCAAGTTTACTGGAATTTCAGCGAATATTTTTTCACTTGAGCTTGTTGATACTAGGTAAGAAAGATGAGCATACCAGTTGCATTTGGCTGCCAAAATTTCGTTCTTCTACGTTGAAACATTTGCTTTCAGGAAGACATTGAATTTGGGGGGTTTCTCATCATTTTAACCTATAGGAATACATGCATTTGGAGCTCTAAATCAAACACTGTTTGTGCCAGCTGCCTGAAGCTTGACTCACTCAATTAGTTCCCGGTGTGCTCTCTGTGATTGGTTCCCTGGTGAAGTGGTCCTAAGTGGAGGCAAGGAACATTCGCTTTCCTAAGAAAGCATTTACAGTGCTTCAACAGAGCTCCAAGTTAACTGGAATCTCTGCAAATAATTACTCACCTGATCTTGATGATACTTGTCAGGAAAGATGAGTTTACCAGTTGCACTTAGCTACCCAAATTTCGTTCTTCTAGGTTGAAAAGTTCGTTTGCAGGAACGCTTTTGAATGTTTAGGTTTCACTTCCTTTTCCCTTATAGGGATACATGCATCTGGAATTATACATCAAACACGGTTTACGCTAGCTGCTTGAAACTGAAACTCACTCAACTAGTTCTCAGTGTGATCTCTATGCTTTGTTTTCTGTTGAAGGAACCCTAAGCAGAGGCAAGGGAAAGAAACTTTCATTTGAAAGCCTTTGCAGTGATTCCACAGAACTGTGAGTTTCCTGGATTCTCAGCAAATATTTTTTCACCCTAACTTGTTGTGACTCGACAGCAAAGATAAGTAGACCGGTTGCATTTGGCTGCCCAAATTTAGATCTTCTAGGTTGAATAGTTCGTTTGCAGGAACACTTTGAAATTGGAGGTTTCACTTCATTTTCCCCTATAGGGATACATGCATTTGGAACTCTAACTCAAACGCGGTTGGTACTAGCTGCATGAAACTTGACTCCCTCAGTTAGTTCTCAGTGCACTCTCTATGCTTTGTTTCCTGTTGAAGTAGCCCTAAGCAGAGGCAAGGAAAATATCCTTTCATTTGAAAGTGTTTGCAGAGCTTCCACAGAACTCTGAGTTTACTGGAATCTCAGCAAAATTTTTTCACCCGATCTTGATGATACTTGGCAGCAAAGATGAGTATACCGGTTTCACTTGGCTGCCCAAATTTCGTTCTTCAGGGTTGAAGCGTTTGTTTGCAGGAGCACTTTGAATTTTAAGTTTCACTTCCTTTTCCCTTATGGGGATACATGCATTTGGAACTGTATATCCAACACGGTTTGTGCTAGCTTCTTCAAACTTGACTCACTCAATTCGTTCTCGGTGTGCTCTCTATGCCTTGTTCCCTGTGGTGGTAGCTCTAAGCGGAGGCAAGGAACATACACTTTCATTTGAAAGCATTTGCAAAGCTGCAGAGAACTCTGAGTTCACTGGAATCTCAGCAAATGTTTATTCACCCGAACTTGTTGATACTTGGTAGAAAAAATGTGTATACCAGTTGCTCTTGGCAGCACAAATTTTGTTCTGCTAGGCTGAATCATTCCTTTGCAGGATGACTTGGATTAGTCAGGTTTTACTACATTTTCCCCTATAGGGATACATGCTTTTGGAGATCGAAATCAAACACGGTTTGTGCTAGCTGCTTGAAAATTGACTCACTGAATGAGTTCTCATTGTGCTCTCTATGCTTTGTTACCGGTTTATGTACACCGAAGCCGAGCAGAGAAAAATAAACTTTCATTTGAAAGTGTTTGTAGAGCATCCACAGAACAGAGTTTACTGGACTCTCAGCAGATATTTTTTCACCCGATCTTGTTGATACTTGGCAGCAAAACTGAGTAGATGAGTTGCACTTGGCAGCCCAAATTTCGTCATCTTATGTTGAAGAGTTCCTTTGCAGGAACACTTTGAATTTTCAGGTTTAACTTCTTTTTTCCCTATAGGAATACATGCATTTGGAATGCTCAATCAAACACAGTTTGTGATACCTGTTTGAAACTTGGCCCACTCAATGACTTCTCAGTGGCTCTTTATGCATTGTCCCCTGCTGAAGTATCCCCAAGCAGAGGCAAGGAACATACACTTTCTTATGTAGGTGTTTGCAGAGCTTCCACAAAACTCCCAAGTTTACTGGAATTTCAGCGAATATTTTTTCACTTGAGCTTGTTGATACTAGGTAAGAAAGATGAGCATACCAGTTGCATTTGGCTGCCAAAATTTCGTTCTTCTACGTTGAAACATTTGCTTTCAGGAAGACATTGAATTTGGGGGGTTTCTCATCATTTTAACCTATAGGAATACATGCATTTGGAGCTCTAAATCAAACACTGTTTGTGCCAGCTGCCTGAAGCTTGACTCACTCAATTAGTTCCCGGTGTGCTCTCTGTGATTGGTTCCCTGGTGAAGTGGTCCTAAGTGGAGGCAAGGAACATTCGCTTTCCTAAGAAAGCATTTACAGTGCTTCAACAGAGCTCCAAGTTAACTGGAATCTCTGCAAATAATTACTCACCTGATCTTGATGATACTTGTCAGGAAAGATGAGTTTACCAGTTGCACTTAGCTACCCAAATTTCGTTCTTCTAGGTTGAAAAGTTCGTTTGCAGGAACGCTTTTGAATGTTTAGGTTTCACTTCCTTTTCCCTTATAGGGATACATGCATCTGGAATTATACATCAAACACGGTTTACGCTAGCTGCTTGAAACTGAAACTCACTCAACTAGTTCTCAGTGTGATCTCTATGCTTTGTTTTCTGTTGAAGGAACCCTAAGCAGAGGCAAGGGAAAGAAACTTTCATTTGAAAGCCTTTGCAGTGATTCCACAGAACTGTGAGTTTCCTGGATTCTCAGCAAATATTTTTTCACCCTAACTTGTTGTGACTCGACAGCAAAGATAAGTAGACCGGTTGCATTTGGCTGCCCAAATTTAGATCTTCTAGGTTGAATAGTTCGTTTGCAGGAACACTTTGAAATTGGAGGTTTCACTTCATTTTCCCCTATAGGGATACATGCATTTGGAACTCTAACTCAAACGCGGTTGGTACTAGCTGCATGAAACTTGACTCCCTCAGTTAGTTCTCAGTGCACTCTCTATGCTTTGTTTCCTGTTGAAGTAGCCCTAAGCAGAGGCAAGGAAAATATCCTTTCATTTGAAAGTGTTTGCAGAGCTTCCACAGAACTCTGAGTTTACTGGAATCTCAGCAAAATTTTTTCACCCGATCTTGATGATACTTGGCAGCCAAGATGAGTATACCGGTTTCACTTGGCTGCCCAAATTTCGTTCTTCAGGGTTGAAGCGTTCGTTTGCAGGAGCACTTTGAATTTTAAGTTTCACTTCCTTTTCCCTTATGGGGATACATGCATTTGGAACTGTATATCCAACACGGTTTGTGCTAGCTTCTTCAAACTTGACTCACTCAATTCGTTCTCGGTGTGCTCTCTATGCCTTGTTCCCTGTGGTGGTAGCTCTAAGCGGAGGCAAGGAACATACACTTTCATTTGAAAGCATTTGCAAAGCTGCAGAGAACTCTGAGTTCACTGGAATCTCAGCAAATGTTTATTCACCCGAACTTGTTGATACTTGGTAGAAAAAATGTGTATACCAGTTGCTCTTGGCAGCACAAATTTTGTTCTGCTAGGCTGAATCATTCCTTTGCAGGATGACTTGGATTAGTCAGGTTTTACTACATTTTCCCCTATAGGGATACATGCTTTTGGAGATCGAAATCAAACAGGGTTTGTGCTAGCTGCTTGAAAATTGACTCACTGAATGAGTTCTCATTGTGCTCTCTATGCTTTGTTACCGGTTTATGTACACCGAAGCCGAGCAGAGAAAAATAAACTTTCATTTGAAAGTGTTTGTAGAGCATCCACAGAACAGAGTTTACTGGACTCTCAGCAGATATTTTTTCACCCGATCTTGTTGATACTTGGCAGCAAAACTGAGTAGATGAGTTGCACTTGGCAGCCCAAATTTCGTCATCTTATGTTGAAGAGTTCCTTTGCAGGAACACTTTGAATTTTCAGGTTTAACTTCTTTTTTCCCTATAGGAATACATGCATTTGGAATGCTCAATCAAACACAGTTTGTGATACCTGTTTGAAACTTGGCCCACTCAATGACTTCTCAGTGGCTCTTTATGCATTGTCCCCTGCTGAAGTATCCCCAAGCAGAGGCAAGGAAAATACACTTTCTTATGTAGGTGTTTGCAGAGCTTCCACAAAACTCCCAAGTTTACTGGAATTTCAGCGAATATTTTTTCACTTGAGCTTGTTGATACTAGGTAAGAAAGATGAGCATACCAGTTGCATTTGGCTGCCAAAATTTCGTTCTTCTACGTTGAAACATTTGCTTTCAGGAAGACATTGAATTTGGGGGGTTTCTCATCATTTTAACCTATAGGAATACATGCATTTGGAGCTCTAAATCAAACACTGTTTGTGCCAGCTGCCTGAAGCTTGACTCACTCAATTAGTTCCCGGTGTGCTCTCTGTGATTGGTTCCCTGGTGAAGTGGTCCTAAGTGGAGGCAAGGAACATTCGCTTTCCTAAGAAAGCATTTACAGTGCTTCAACAGAGCTCCAAGTTAACTGGAATCTCTGCAAATAATTACTCACCTGATCTTGATGATACTTGTCAGGAAAGATGAGTTTACCAGTTGCACTTAGCTACCCAAATTTCGTTCTTCTAGGTTGAAAAGTTCGTTTGCAGGAACGCTTTTGAATGTTTAGGTTTCACTTCCTTTCCCTTATAGGGATACATGCATCTGGAATTATACATCAAACACGGTTTACGCTAGCTGCTTGAAACTGAAACTCACTCAACTAGTTCTCAGTGTGATCTCTATGCTTTGTTTTTCTGTTGAAGGAACCCTAAGCAGAGGCAAGGGAAAGAAACTTTCATTTGAAAGCCTTTGCAGTGATTCCACAGAACTGTGAGTTTCCTGGATTCTCAGCAAATATTTTTTCACCCTAACTTGTTGTGACTCGACAGCAAAGATAAGTAGACCGGTTGCATTTGGCTGCCCAAATTTAGATCTTCTAGGTTGAATAGTTCGTTTGCAGGAACACTTTGGAATTGGAGGTTTCACTTCATTTTCCCCTATAGGGATACATGCATTTGGAACTCTAACTCAAACGCGGTTGGTACTAGCTGCATGAAACTTGACTCCCTCAGTTAGTTCTCAGTGCACTCTCTATGCTTTGTTTCCTGTTGAAGTAGCCCTAAGCAGAGGCAAGGAAAATATCCTTTCATTTGAAAGTGTTTGCAGAGCTTCCACAGAACTCTGAGTTTACTGGAATCTCAGCAAAATTTTTCACCCGATCTTGATGATACTTGGCAGCAAAGATGAGTATACCGGTTTCACTTGGCTGCCCAAATTTCGTTCTTCAGGGTTGAAGCGTTCGTTTGCAGGAGCACTTTGAATTTTAAGTTTCACTTCCTTTTCCCTTATGGGGATACATGCATTTGGAACTGTATATCCAACACGGTTTGTGCTAGCTTCTTCAAACTTGACTCACTCAATTCGTTCTCGGTGTGCTCTCTATGCCTTGTTCCCTGTGGTGGTAGCTCTAAGCGGAGGCAAGGAACATACACTTTCATTTGAAAGCATTTGCAAAGCTGCAGAGAACTCTGAGTTCACTGGAATCTCAGCAAATGTTTATTCACCCGAACTTGTTGGTACTTGGTAGAAAAAATGTGTATACCAGTTGCTCTTGCAGCACAAATTTTGTTCTGCTAGGCTGAATCATTCCTTTGCAGGATGACTTGGATTAGTCAGGTTTTACTACATTTTCCCCTATAGGGATACATGCTTTTGGAGATCGAAATCAAACACGGTTTGTGCTAGCTGCTTGAAAATTGACTCACTGAATGAGTTCTCATTGTGCTCTCTATGCTTTGTTACCGGTTTATGTACACCGAAGCAGAGCAGAGAAAAATAAACTTTCATTTGAAAGTGTTTGTAGAGCATCCACAGAACAGAGTTTACTGGACTCTCAGCAGATATTTTTTCACCCGATCTTGTTGATACTTGGCAGCAAAACTGAGTAGATGAGTTGCACTTGGCAGCCCAAATTTCGTCATCTTATGTTGAAGAGTTCCTTTGCAGGAACACTTTGAATTTTCAGGTTTAACTTCTTTTTCCCCTATAGGAATACATGCATTTGGAATGCTCAATCAAACACAGTTTGTGATACCTGTTTGAAACTTGGCCCACTCAATGACTTCTCAGTGGCTCTTTATGCATTGTCCCCTGCTGAAGTATCCCCAAGCAGAGGCAAGGAAAATACACTTTCTTATGTAGGTGTTTGCAGAGCTTCCACAAAACTCCCAAGTTTACTGGAATTTCAGCGAATATTTTTTCACTTGAGCTTGTTGATACTAGGTAAGAAAGATGAGCATACCAGTTGCATTTGGCTGCCAAAATTTCGTTCTTCTACGTTGAAACATTTGCTTTCAGGAAGACATTGAATTTGGGGGGTTTCTCATCATTTTAACCTATAGGAATACATGCATTTGGAGCTCTAAATCAAACACTGTTTGTGCCAGCTGCCTGAAGCTTGACTCACTCAATTAGTTCCCGGTGTGCTCTCTGTGATTGGTTCCCTGGTGAAGTGGTCCTAAGTGGAGGCAAGGAACATTCGCTTTCCTAAGAAAGCATTTACAGTGCTTCAACAGAGCTCCAAGTTAACTGGAATCTCTGCAAATAATTACTCACCTGATCTTGATGATACTTGTCAGGAAAGATGAGTTTACCAGTTGCACTTAGCTACCCAAATTTCGTTCTTCTAGGTTGAAAAGTTCGTTTGCAGGAACGCTTTTGAATGTTTAGGTTTCACTTCCTTTTCCCTTATAGGGATACATGCATCTGGAATTATACATCAAACACGGTTTACGCTAGCTGCTTGAAACTGAAACTCACTCAACTAGTTCTCAGTGTGATCTCTATGCTTTGTTTTCTGTTGAAGGAACCCTAAGCAGAGGCAAGGGAAAGAAACTTTCATTTGAAAGCCTTTGCAGTGATTCCACAGAACTGTGAGTTTCCTGGATTCTCAGCAAATATTTTTTCACCCTAACTTGTTGTGACTCGACAGCAAAGATAAGTAGACCGGTTGCATTTGGCTGCCCAAATTTAGATCTTCTAGGTTGAATAGTTCGTTTGCAGGAACACTTTGGAATTGGAGGTTTCACTTCATTTTCCCCTATAGGGATACATGCATTTGGAACTCTAACTCAAACGCGGTTGGTACTAGCTGCATGAAACTTGACTCCCTCAGTTAGTTCTCAGTGCACTCTCTATGCTTTGTTTCCTGTTGAAGTAGCCCTAAGCAGAGGCAAGGAAAATATCCTTTCATTTGAAAGTGTTTGCAGAGCTTCCACAGAACTCTGAGTTTACTGGAATCTCAGCAAAATTTTTTCACCCGATCTTGATGATACTTGGCAGCAAAGATGAGTATACCGGTTTCACTTGGCTGCCCAAATTTCGTTCTTCAGGGTTGAAGCGTTCGTTTGCAGGAGCACTTTGAATTTTAAGTTTCACTTCCTTTTCCCTTATGGGGATACATGCATTTGGAACTGTATATCCAACACGGTTTGTGCTAGCTTCTTCAAACTTGACTCACTCAATTCGTTCTCGGTGTGCTCTCTATGCCTTGTTCCCTGTGGTGGTAGCTCTAAGCGGAGGCAAGGAACATACACTTTCATTTGAAAGCATTTGCAAAGCTGCAGAGAACTCTGAGTTCACTGGAATCTCAGCAAATGTTTATTCACCCGAACTTGTTGATACTTGGTAGAAAAAATGTGTATACCAGTTGCTCTTGGCAGCACAAATTTTGTTCTGCTAGGCTGAATCATTCCTTTGCAGGATGACTTGGATTAGTCAGGTTTTACTACATTTTCCCCTATAGGGATACATGCTTTTGGAGATCGAAATCAAACACGGTTTGTGCTAGCTGCTTGAAAATTGACTCACTGAATGAGTTCTCATTGTGCTCTCTATGCTTTGTTACCGGTTTATGTACACCGAAGCAGAGCAGAGAAAAATAAACTTTCATTTGAAAGTGTTTGTAGAGCATCCACAGAACAGAGTTTACTGGACTCTCAGCAGATATTTTTTCACCCGATCTTGTTGATACTTGGCAGCAAAACTGAGTAGATGAGTTGCACTTGGCAGCCCAAATTTCGTCATCTTATGTTGAAGAGTTCCTTTGCAGGAACACTTTGAATTTTCAGGTTTAACTTCTTTTTTCCCTATAGGAATACATGCATTTGGAATGCTCAATCAAACACAGTTTGTGATACCTGTTTGAAACTTGGCCCACTCAATGACTTCTCAGTGGCTCTTTATGCATTGTCCCCTGCTGAAGTATCCCCAAGCAGAGGCAAGGAAAATACACTTTCTTATGTAGGTGTTTGCAGAGCTTCCACAAAACTCCCAAGTTTACTGGAATTTCAGCGAATATTTTTTCACTTGAGCTTGTTGATACTAGGTAAGAAAGATGAGCATACCAGTTGCATTTGGCTGCCAAAATTTCGTTCTTCTACGTTGAAACATTTGCTTTCAGGAAGACATTGAATTTGGGGGGTTTCTCATCATTTTAACCTATAGGAATACATGCATTTGGAGCTCTAAATCAAACACTGTTTGTGCCAGCTGCCTGAAGCTTGACTCACTCAATTAGTTCCCGGTGTGCTCTCTGTGATTGGTTCCCTGGTGAAGTGGTCCTAAGTGGAGGCAAGGAACATTCGCTTTCCTAAGAAAGCATTTACAGTGCTTCAACAGAGCTCCAAGTTAACTGGAATCTCTGCAAATAATTACTCACCTGATCTTGATGATACTTGTCAGGAAAGATGAGTTTACCAGTTGCACTTAGCTACCCAAATTTCGTTCTTCTAGGTTGAAAAGTTCGTTTGCAGGAACGCTTTTGAATGTTTAGGTTTCACTTCCTTTTCCCTTATAGGGATACATGCATCTGGAATTATACATCAAACACGGTTTACGCTAGCTGCTTGAAACTGAAACTCACTCAACTAGTTCTCAGTGTGATCTCTATGCTTTGTTTTCTGTTGAAGGAACCCTAAGCAGAGGCAAGGGAAAGAAACTTTCATTTGAAAGCCTTTGCAGTGATTCCACAGAACTGTGAGTTTCCTGGATTCTCAGCAAATATTTTTTCACCCTAACTTGTTGTGACTCGACAGCAAAGATAAGTAGACCGGTTGCATTTGGCTGCCCAAATTTAGATCTTCTAGGTTGAATAGTTCGTTTGCAGGAACACTTTGGAATTGGAGGTTTCACTTCATTTTCCCCTATAGGGATACATGCATTTGGAACTCTAACTCAAACGCGGTTGGTACTAGCTGCATGAAACTTGACTCCCTCAGTTAGTTCTCAGTGCACTCTCTATGCTTTGTTTCCTGTTGAAGTAGCCCTAAGCAGAGGCAAGGAAAATATCCTTTCATTTGAAAGTGTTTGCAGAGCTTCCACAGAACTCTGAGTTTACTGGAATCTCAGCAAAATTTTTTCACCCGATCTTGATGATACTTGGCAGCAAAGATGAGTATACCGGTTTCACTTGGCTGCCCAAATTTCGTTCTTCAGGGTTGAAGCGTTCGTTTGCAGGAGCACTTTGAATTTTAAGTTTCACTTCCTTTTCCCTTATGGGGATACATGCATTTGGAACTGTATATCCAACACGGTTTGTGCTAGCTTCTTCAAACTTGACTCACTCAATTCGTTCTCGGTGTGCTCTCTATGCCTTGTTCCCTGTGGTGGTAGCTCTAAGCGGAGGCAAGGAACATACACTTTCATTTGAAAGCATTTGCAAAGCTGCAGAGAACTCTGAGTTCACTGGAATCTCAGCAAATGTTTATTCACCCGAACTTGTTGATACTTGGTAGAAAAAATGTGTATACCAGTTGCTCTTGGCAGCACAAATTTTGTTCTGCTAGGCTGAATCATTCCTTTGCAGGATGACTTGGATTAGTCAGGTTTTACTACATTTTCCCCTATAGGGATACATGCTTTTGGAGATCGAAATCAAACACGGTTTGTGCTAGCTGCTTGAAAATTGACTCACTGAATGAGTTCTCATTGTGCTCTCTATGCTTTGTTACCGGTTTATGTACACCGAAGCAGAGCAGAGAAAAATAAACTTTCATTTGAAAGTGTTTGTAGAGCATCCACAGAACAGAGTTTACTGGACTCTCAGCAGATATTTTTTCACCCGATCTTGTTGATACTTGGCAGCAAAACTGAGTAGATGAGTTGCACTTGGCAGCCCAAATTTCGTCATCTTATGTTGAAGAGTTCCTTTGCAGGAACACTTTGAATTTTCAGGTTTAACTTCTTTTTTCCCTATAGGAATACATGCATTTGGAATGCTCAATCAAACACAGTTTGTGATACCTGTTTGAAACTTGGCCCACTCAATGACTTCTCAGTGGCTCTTTATGCATTGTCCCCTGCTGAAGTATCCCCAAGCAGAGGCAAGGAAAATACACTTTCTTATGTAGGTGTTTGCAGAGCTTCCACAAAACTCCCAAGTTTACTGGAATTTCAGCGAATATTTTTTCACTTGAGCTTGTTGATACTAGGTAAGAAAGATGAGCATACCAGTTGCATTTGGCTGCCAAAATTTCGTTCTTCTACGTTGAAACATTTGCTTTCAGGAAGACATTGAATTTGGGGGGTTTCTCATCATTTTAACCTATAGGAATACATGCATTTGGAGCTCTAAATCAAACACTGTTTGTGCCAGCTGCCTGAAGCTTGACTCACTCAATTAGTTCCCGGTGTGCTCTCTGTGATTGGTTCCCTGGTGAAGTGGTCCTAAGTGGAGGCAAGGAACATTCGCTTTCCTAAGAAAGCATTTACAGTGCTTCAACAGAGCTCCAAGTTAACTGGAATCTCTGCAAATAATTACTCACCTGATCTTGATGATACTTGTCAGGAAAGATGAGTTTACCAGTTGCACTTAGCTACCCAAATTTCGTTCTTCTAGGTTGAAAAGTTCGTTTGCAGGAACGCTTTTGAATGTTTAGGTTTCACTTCCTTTTCCCTTATAGGGATACATGCATCTGGAATTATACATCAAACACGGTTTACGCTAGCTGCTTGAAACTGAAACTCACTCAACTAGTTCTCAGTGTGATCTCTATGCTTTGTTTTCTGTTGAAGGAACCCTAAGCAGAGGCAAGGGAAAGAAACTTTCATTTGAAAGCCTTTGCAGTGATTCCACAGAACTGTGAGTTTCCTGGATTCTCAGCAAATATTTTTTCACCCTAACTTGTTGTGACTCGACAGCAAAGATAAGTAGACCGGTTGCATTTGGCTGCCCAAATTTAGATCTTCTAGGTTGAATAGTTCGTTTGCAGGAACACTTTGGAATTGGAGGTTTCACTTCATTTTCCCCTATAGGGATACATGCATTTGGAACTCTAACTCAAACGCGGTTGGTACTAGCTGCATGAAACTTGACTCCCTCAGTTAGTTCTCAGTGCACTCTCTATGCTTTGTTTCCTGTTGAAGTAGCCCTAAGCAGAGGCAAGGAAAATATCCTTTCATTTGAAAGTGTTTGCAGAGCTTCCACAGAACTCTGAGTTTACTGGAATCTCAGCAAAATTTTTTCACCCGATCTTGATGATACTTGGCAGCAAAGATGAGTATACCGGTTTCACTTGGCTGCCCAAATTTCGTTCTTCAGGGTTGAAGCGTTCGTTTGCAGGAGCACTTTGAATTTTAAGTTTCACTTCCTTTTCCCTTATGGGGATACATGCATTTGGAACTGTATATCCAACACGGTTTGTGCTAGCTTCTTCAAACTTGACTCACTCAATTCGTTCTCGGTGTGCTCTCTATGCCTTGTTCCCTGTGGTGGTAGCTCTAAGCGGAGGCAAGGAACATACACTTTCATTTGAAAGCATTTGCAAAGCTGCAGAGAACTCTGAGTTCACTGGAATCTCAGCAAATGTTTATTCACCCGAACTTGTTGATACTTGGTAGAAAAAATGTGTATACCAGTTGCTCTTGGCAGCACAAATTTTGTTCTGCTAGGCTGAATCATTCCTTTGCAGGATGACTTGGATTAGTCAGGTTTTACTACATTTTCCCCTATAGGGATACATGCTTTTGGAGATCGAAATCAAACACGGTTTGTGCTAGCTGCTTGAAAATTGACTCACTGAATGAGTTCTCATTGTGCTCTCTATGCTTTGTTACCGGTTTATGTACACCGAAGCAGAGCAGAGAAAAATAAACTTTCATTTGAAAGTGTTTGTAGAGCATCCACAGAACAGAGTTTACTGGACTCTCAGCAGATATTTTTTCACCCGATCTTGTTGATACTTGGCAGCAAAACTGAGTAGATGAGTTGCACTTGGCAGCCCAAATTTCGTCATCTTATGTTGAAGAGTTCCTTTGCAGGAACACTTTGAATTTTCAGGTTTAACTTCTTTTTCCCCTATAGGAATACATGCATTTGGAATGCTCAATCAAACACAGTTTGTGATACCTGTTTGAAACTTGGCCCACTCAATGACTTCTCAGTGGCTCTTTATGCATTGTCCCCTGCTGAAGTATCCCCAAGCAGAGGCAAGGAAGATACACTTTCTTATGTAGGTGTTTGCAGAGCTTCCACAAAACTCCCAAGTTTACTGGAATTTCAGCGAATATTTTTTCACTTGAGCTTGTTGATACTAGGTAAGAAAGATGAGCATACCAGTTGCATTTGGCTGCCAAAATTTCGTTCTTCTACGTTGAAACATTTGCTTTCAGGAAGACATTGAATTTGGGGGGTTTCTCATCATTTTAACCTATAGGAATACATGCATTTGGAGCTCTAAATCAAACACTGTTTGTGCCAGCTGCTTGAAGCTTGACTCACTCAATTAGTTCCCGGTGTGCTCTCTGTGATTGGTTCCCTGGTGAAGTGGTCCTAAGTGGAGGCAAGGAACATTCGCTTTCCTAAGAAAGCATTTACAGTGCTTCAACAGAGCTCCAGGTTAACTGGAATCTCTGCAAATAATTACTCACCTGATCTTGATGATACTTGTCAGGAAAGATGAGTTTACCAGTTGCACTTAGCTACCCAAATTTCGTTCTTCTAGGTTGAAAAGTTCGTTTGCAGGAACGCTTTTGAATGTTTAGGTTTCACTTCCTTTTCCCTTATAGGGATACATGCACCTGGAATTATACATCAAACACGGTTTACGCTAGCTGCTTGAAACTGAAACTCACTCAACTAGTTCTCAGTGTGATCTCTATGCTTTGTTTTCTGTTGAAGTAACCCTAAGCAGAGGCAAGGGAAAGAAACTTTCATTTGAAAGCCTTTGCAGTGATTCCACAGAACTGTGAGTTTCCTGGATTCTCAGCAAATATTTTTTCACCCTAACTTGTTGTGACTCGACAGCAAAGATAAGTAGACCGGTTGCATTTGGCTGCCCAAATTTAGATCTTCTAGGTTGAATAGTTCGTTTGCAGGAACACTTTGGAATTGGAGGTTTCACTTCATTTTCCCCTATAGGGATACATGCATTTGGAACTCTAACTCAAACGCGGTTGGTACTAGCTGCATGAAACTTGACTCCCTCAGTTAGTTCTCAGTGCACTCTCTATGCTTTGTTTCCTGTTGAAGTAGCCCTAAGCAGAGGCAAGGAAAATATCCTTTCATTTGAAAGTGTTTGCAGAGCTTCCACAGAACTCTGAGTTTACTGGAATCTCAGCAAAATTTTTTCACCCGATCTTGATGATACTTGGCAGCAAAGATGAGTATACCGGTTTCACTTGGCTGCCCAAATTTCGTTCTTCAGGGTTGAAGCGTTCGTTTGCAGGAGCACTTTGAATTTTAAGTTTCACTTCCTTTTCCCTTATGGGGATACATGCATTTGGAACTGTATATCCAACACGGTTTGTGCTAGCTTCTTCAAACTTGACTCACTCAATTCGTTCTCGGTGTGCTCTCTATGCCTTGTTCCCTGTGGTGGTAGCTCTAAGCGGAGGCAAGGAACATACACTTTCATTTGAAAGCATTTGCAAAGCTGCAGAGAACTCTGAGTTCACTGGAATCTCAGCAAATGTTTATTCACCCGAACTTGTTGATACTTGGTAGAGAAAATGTGTATACCAGTTGCTCTTGGCAGCACAAATTTTGTTCTGCTAGGCTGAATCATTCCTTTGCAGGATGACTTGGATTAGTCAGGTTTTACTACATTTTCCCCTATAGGGATACATGCTTTTGGAGATCGAAATCAAACACGGTTTGTGCTAGCTGCTTGAAAATTGACTCACTGAATGAGTTCTCATTGTGCTCTCTATGCTTTGTTACCGGTTTATGTACACCGAAGCAGAGCAGAGAAAAATAAACTTTCATTTGAAAGTGTTTGTAGAGCATCCACAGAACAGAGTTTACTGGACTCTCAGCAGATATTTTTTCACCCGATCTTGTTGATACTTGGCAGCAAAACTGAGTAGATGAGTTGCACTTGGCAGCCCAAATTTCGTCATCTTATGTTGAAGAGTTCCTTTGCAGGAACACTTTGAATTTTCAGGTTTAACTTCTTTTTTCCCTATAGGAATACATGCATTTGGAATGCTCAATCAAACACAGTTTGTGATACCTGTTTGAAACTTGGCCCACTCAATGACTTCTCAGTGGCTCTTTATGCATTGTCCCCTGCTGAAGTATCCCCAAGCAGAGGCAAGGAAAATACACTTTCTTATGTAGGTGTTTGCAGAGCTTCCACAAAACTCCCAAGTTTACTGGAATTTCAGCGAATATTTTTTCACTTGAGCTTGTTGATACTAGGTAAGAAAGATGAGCATACCAGTTGCATTTGGCTGCCAAAATTTCGTTCTTCTACGTTGAAACATTTGCTTTCAGGAAGACATTGAATTTGGGGGGTTTCTCATCATTTTAACCTATAGGAATACATGCATTTGGAGCTCTAAATCAAACACTGTTTGTGCCAGCTGCCTGAAGCTTGACTCACTCAATTAGTTCCCGGTGTGCTCTCTGTGATTGGTTCCCTGGTGAAGTGGTCCTAAGTGGAGGCAAGGAACATTCGCTTTCCTAAGAAAGCATTTACAGTGCTTCAACAGAGCTCCAAGTTAACTGGAATCTCTGCAAATAATTACTCACCTGATCTTGATGATACTTGTCAGGAAAGATGAGTTTACCAGTTGCACTTAGCTACCCAAATTTCGTTCTTCTAGGTTGAAAAGTTCGTTTGCAGGAACGCTTTTGAATGTTTAGGTTTCACTTCCTTTTCCCTTATAGGGATACATGCATCTGGAATTATACATCAAACACGGTTTACGCTAGCTGCTTGAAACTGAAACTCACTCAACTAGTTCTCAGTGTGATCTCTATGCTTTGTTTTCTGTTGAAGGAACCCTAAGCAGAGGCAAGGGAAAGAAACTTTCATTTGAAAGCCTTTGCAGTGATTCCACAGAACTGTGAGTTTCCTGGATTCTCAGCAAATATTTTTTCACCCTAACTTGTTGTGACTCGACAGCAAAGATAAGTAGACCGGTTGCATTTGGCTGCCCAAATTTAGATCTTCTAGGTTGAATAGTTCGTTTGCAGGAACACTTTGGAATTGGAGGTTTCACTTCATTTTCCCCTATAGGGATACATGCATTTGGAACTCTAACTCAAACGCGGTTGGTACTAGCTGCATGAAACTTGACTCCCTCAGTTAGTTCTCAGTGCACTCTCTATGCTTTGTTTCCTGTTGAAGTAGCCCTAAGCAGAGGCAAGGAAAATATCCTTTCATTTGAAAGTGTTTGCAGAGCTTCCACAGAACTCTGAGTTTACTGGAATCTCAGCAAAATTTTTTCACCCGATCTTGATGATACTTGGCAGCAAAGATGAGTATACCGGTTTCACTTGGCTGCCCAAATTTCGTTCTTCAGGGTTGAAGCGTTCGTTTGCAGGAGCACTTTGAATTTTAAGTTTCACTTCCTTTTCCCTTATGGGGATACATGCATTTGGAACTGTATATCCAACACGGTTTGTGCTAGCTTCTTCAAACTTGACTCACTCAATTCGTTCTCGGTGTGCTCTCTATGCCTTGTTCCCTGTGGTGGTAGCTCTAAGCGGAGGCAAGGAACATACACTTTCATTTGAAAGCATTTGCAAAGCTGCAGAGAACTCTGAGTTCACTGGAATCTCAGCAAATGTTTATTCACCCGAACTTGTTGATACTTGGTAGAGAAAATGTGTATACCAGTTGCTCTTGGCAGCACAAATTTTGTTCTGCTAGGCTGAATCATTCCTTTGCAGGATGACTTGGATTAGTCAGGTTTTACTACATTTTCCCCTATAGGGATACATGCTTTTGGAGATCGAAATCAAACACGGTTTGTGCTAGCTGCTTGAAAATTGACTCACTGAATGAGTTCTCATTGTGCTCTCTATGCTTTGTTACCGGTTTATGTACACCGAAGCAGAGCAGAGAAAAATAAACTTTCATTTGAAAGTGTTTGTAGAGCATCCACAGAACAGAGTTTACTGGACTCTCAGCAGATATTTTTTCACCCGATCTTGTTGATACTTGGCAGCAAAACTGAGTAGATGAGTTGCACTTGGCAGCCCAAATTTCGTCATCTTATGTTGAAGAGTTCCTTTGCAGGAACACTTTGAATTTTCAGGTTTAACTTCTTTTTTCCCTATAGGAATACATGCATTTGGAATGCTCAATCAAACACAGTTTGTGATACCTGTTTGAAACTTGGCCCACTCAATGACTTCTCAGTGGCTCTTTATGCATTGTCCCCTGCTGAAGTATCCCCAAGCAGAGGCAAGGAAAATACACTTTCTTATGTAGGTGTTTGCAGAGCTTCCACAAAACTCCCAAGTTTACTGGAATTTCAGCGAATATTTTTTCACTTGAGCTTGTTGATACTAGGTAAGAAAGATGAGCATACCAGTTGCATTTGGCTGCCAAAATTTCGTTCTTCTACGTTGAAACATTTGCTTTCAGGAAGACATTGAATTTGGGGGGTTTCTCATCATTTTAACCTATAGGAATACATGCATTTGGAGCTCTAAATCAAACACTGTTTGTGCCAGCTGCCTGAAGCTTGACTCACTCAATTAGTTCCCGGTGTGCTCTCTGTGATTGGTTCCCTGGTGAAGTGGTCCTAAGTGGAGGCAAGGAACATTCGCTTTCCTAAGAAAGCATTTACAGTGCTTCAACAGAGCTCCAAGTTAACTGGAATCTCTGCAAATAATTACTCACCTGATCTTGATGATACTTGTCAGGAAAGATGAGTTTACCAGTTGCACTTAGCTACCCAAATTTCGTTCTTCTAGGTTGAAAAGTTCGTTTGCAGGAACGCTTTTGAATGTTTAGGTTTCACTTCCTTTTCCCTTATAGGGATACATGCATCTGGAATTATACATCAAACACGGTTTACGCTAGCTGCTTGAAACTGAAACTCACTCAACTAGTTCTCAGTGTGATCTCTATGCTTTGTTTTCTGTTGAAGTAACCCTAAGCAGAGGCAAGGGAAAGAAACTTTCATTTGAAAGCCTTTGCAGTGATTCCACAGAACTGTGAGTTTCCTGGATTCTCAGCAAATATTTTTTCACCCTAACTTGTTGTGACTCGACAGCAAAGATAAGTAGACCGGTTGCATTTGGCTGCCCAAATTTAGATCTTCTAGGTTGAATAGTTCGTTTGCAGGAACACTTTGGAATTGGAGGTTTCACTTCATTTTCCCCTATAGGGATACATGCATTTGGAACTCTAACTCAAACGCGGTTGGTACTAGCTGCATGAAACTTGACTCCCTCAGTTAGTTCTCAGTGCACTCTCTATGCTTTGTTTCCTGTTGAAGTAGCCCTAAGCAGAGGCAAGGAAAATATCCTTTCATTTGAAAGTGTTTGCAGAGCTTCCACAGAACTCTGAGTTTACTGGAATCTCAGCAAAATTTTTTCACCCGATCTTGATGATACTTGGCAGCAAAGATGAGTATACCGGTTTCACTTGGCTGCCCAAATTTCGTTCTTCAGGGTTGAAGCGTTCGTTTGCAGGAGCACTTTGAATTTTAAGTTTCACTTCCTTTTCCCTTATGGGGATACATGCATTTGGAACTGTATATCCAACACGGTTTGTGCTAGCTTCTTCAAACTTGACTCACTCAATTCGTTCTCGGTGTGCTCTCTATGCCTTGTTCCCTGTGGTGGTAGCTCTAAGCGGAGGCAAGGAACATACACTTTCATTTGAAAGCATTTGCAAAGCTGCAGAGAACTCTGAGTTCACTGGAATCTCAGCAAATGTTTATTCACCCGAACTTGTTGATACTTGGTAGAAAAAATGTGTATACCAGTTGCTCTTGGCAGCACAAATTTTGTTCTGCTAGGCTGAATCATTCCTTTGCAGGATGACTTGGATTAGTCAGGTTTTACTACATTTTCCCCTATAGGGATACATGCTTTTGGAGATCGAAATCAAACACGGTTTGTGCTAGCTGCTTGAAAATTGACTCACTGAATGAGTTCTCATTGTGCTCTCTATGCTTTGTTACCGGTTTATGTACACCGAAGCAGAGCAGAGAAAAATAAACTTTCATTTGAAAGTGTTTGTAGAGCATCCACAGAACAGAGTTTACTGGACTCTCAGCAGATATTTTTTCACCCGATCTTGTTGATACTTGGCAGCAAAACTGAGTAGATGAGTTGCACTTGGCAGCCCAAATTTCGTCATCTTATGTTGAAGAGTTCCTTTGCAGGAACACTTTGAATTTTCAGGTTTAACTTCTTTTTTCCCTATAGGAATACATGCATTTGGAATGCTCAATCAAACACAGTTTGTGATACCTGTTTGAAACTTGGCCCACTCAATGACTTCTCAGTGGCTCTTTATGCATTGTCCCCTGCTGAAGTATCCCCAAGCAGAGGCAAGGAACATACACTTTCTTATGTAGGTGTTTGCAGAGCTTCCACAAAACTCCCAAGTTTACTGGAATTTCAGCGAATATTTTTTCACTTGAGCTTGTTGATACTAGGTAAGAAAGATGAGCATACCAGTTGCATTTGGCTGCCAAAATTTCGTTCTTCTACGTTGAAACATTTGCTTTCAGGAAGACATTGAATTTGGGGGGTTTCTCATCATTTTAACCTATAGGAATACATGCATTTGGAGCTCTAAATCAAACACTGTTTGTGCCAGCTGCCTGAAGCTTGACTCACTCAATTAGTTCCCGGTGTGCTCTCTGTGATTGGTTCCCTGGTGAAGTGGTCCTAAGTGGAGGCAAGGAACATTCGCTTTCCTAAGAAAGCATTTACAGTGCTTCAACAGAGCTCCAAGTTAACTGGAATCTCTGCAAATAATTACTCACCTGATCTTGATGATACTTGTCAGGAAAGATGAGTTTACCAGTTGCACTTAGCTACCCAAATTTCGTTCTTCTAGGTTGAAAAGTTCGTTTGCAGGAACGCTTTTGAATGTTTAGGTTTCACTTCCTTTTCCCTTATAGGGATACATGCATCTGGAATTATACATCAAACACGGTTTACGCTAGCTGCTTGAAACTGAAACTCACTCAACTAGTTCTCAGTGTGATCTCTATGCTTTGTTTTCTGTTGAAGTAACCCTAAGCAGAGGCAAGGGAAAGAAACTTTCATTTGAAAGCCTTTGCAGTGATTCCACAGAACTGTGAGTTTCCTGGATTCTCAGCAAATATTTTTTCACCCTAACTTGTTGTGACTCGACAGCAAAGATAAGTAGACCGGTTGCATTTGGCTGCCCAAATTTAGATCTTCTAGGTTGAATAGTTCGTTTGCAGGAACACTTTGGAATTGGAGGTTTCACTTCATTTTCCCCTATAGGGATACATGCATTTGGAACTCTAACTCAAACGCGGTTGGTACTAGCTGCATGAAACTTGACTCCCTCAGTTAGTTCTCAGTGCACTCTCTATGCTTTGTTTCCTGTTGAAGTAGCCCTAAGCAGAGGCAAGGAAAATATCCTTTCATTTGAAAGTGTTTGCAGAGCTTCCACAGAACTCTGAGTTTACTGGAATCTCAGCAAAGTTTTTTCACCCGATCTTGATGATACTTGGCAGCAAAGATGAGTATACCGGTTTCACTTGGCTGCCCAAATTTCGTTCTTCAGGGTTGAAGCGTTCGTTTGCAGGAGCACTTTGAATTTTAAGTTTCACTTCCTTTTCCCTTATGGGGATACATGCATTTGGAACTGTATATCCAACACGGTTTGTGCTAGCTTCTTCAAACTTGACTCACTCAATTCGTTCTCGGTGTGCTCTCTATGCCTTGTTCCCTGTGGTGGTAGCTCTAAGCGGAGGCAAGGAACATACACTTTCATTTGAAAGCATTTGCAAAGCTGCAGAGAACTCTGAGTTCACTGGAATCTCAGCAAATGTTTATTCACCCGAACTTGTTGGTACTTGGTAGAAAAAATGTGTATACCAGTTGCTCTTGGCAGCACAAATTTTGTTCTGCTAGGCTGAATCATTCCTTTGCAGGATGACTTGGATTAGTCAGGTTTTACTACATTTTCCCCTATAGGGATACATGCTTTTGGAGATCGAAATCAAACAGGGTTTGTGCTAGCTGCTTGAAAATTGACTCACTGAATGAGTTCTCATTGTGCTCTCTATGCTTTGTTACCGGTTTATGTACACCGAAGCAGAGCAGAGAAAAATAAACTTTCATTTGAAAGTGTTTGTAGAGCATCCACAGAACAGAGTTTACTGGACTCTCAGCAGATATTTTTTCACCCGATCTTGTTGATACTTGGCAGCAAAACTGAGTAGATGAGTTGCACTTGGCAGCCCAAATTTCGTCATCTTATGTTGAAGAGTTCCTTTGCAGGAACACTTTGAATTTTCAGGTTTAACTTCTTTTTTCCCTATAGGAATACATGCATTTGGAATGCTCAATCAAACACAGTTTGTGATACCTGTTTGAAACTTGGCCCACTCAATGACTTCTCAGTGGCTCTTTATGCATTGTCCCCTGCTGAAGTATCCCCAAGCAGAGGCAAGGAACATACACTTTCTTATGTAGGTGTTTGCAGAGCTTCCACAAAACTCCCAAGTTTACTGGAATTTCAGCGAATATTTTTTCACTTGAGCTTGTTGATACTAGGTAAGAAAGATGAGCATACCAGTTGCATTTGGCTGCCAAAATTTCGTTCTTCTACGTTGAAACATTTGCTTTCAGGAAGACATTGAATTTGGGGGGTTTCTCATCATTTTAACCTATAGGAATACATGCATTTGGAGCTCTAAATCAAACACTGTTTGTGCCAGCTGCCTGAAGCTTGACTCACTCAATTAGTTCCCGGTGTGCTCTCTGTGATTGGTTCCCTGGTGAAGTGGTCCTAAGTGGAGGCAAGGAACATTCGCTTTCCTAAGAAAGCATTTACAGTGCTTCAACAGAGCTCCAAGTTAACTGGAATCTCTGCAAATAATTACTCACCTGATCTTGATGATACTTGTCAGGAAAGATGAGTTTACCAGTTGCACTTAGCTACCCAAATTTCGTTCTTCTAGGTTGAAAAGTTCGTTTGCAGGAACGCTTTTGAATGTTTAGGTTTCACTTCCTTTTCCCTTATAGGGATACATGCATCTGGAATTATACATCAAACACGGTTTACGCTAGCTGCTTGAAACTGAAACTCACTCAACTAGTTCTCAGTGTGATCTCTATGCTTTGTTTTCTGTTGAAGTAACCCTAAGCAGAGGCAAGGGAAAGAAACTTTCATTTGAAAGCCTTTGCAGTGATTCCACAGAACTGTGAGTTTCCTGGATTCTCAGCAAATATTTTTTCACCCTAACTTGTTGTGACTCGACAGCAAAGATAAGTAGACCGGTTGCATTTGGCTGCCCAAATTTAGATCTTCTAGGTTGAATAGTTCGTTTGCAGGAACACTTTGGAATTGGAGGTTTCACTTCATTTTCCCCTATAGGGATACATGCATTTGGAACTCTAACTCAAACGCGGTTGGTACTAGCTGCATGAAACTTGACTCCCTCAGTTAGTTCTCAGTGCACTCTCTATGCTTTGTTTCCTGTTGAAGTAGCCCTAAGCAGAGGCAAGGAAAATATCCTTTCATTTGAAAGTGTTTGCAGAGCTTCCACAGAACTCTGAGTTTACTGGAATCTCAGCAAAGTTTTTTCACCCGATCTTGATGATACTTGGCAGCAAAGATGAGTATACCGGTTTCACTTGGCTGCCCAAATTTCGTTCTTCAGGGTTGAAGCGTTCGTTTGCAGGAGCACTTTGAATTTTAAGTTTCACTTCCTTTTCCCTTATGGGGATACATGCATTTGGAACTGTATATCCAACACGGTTTGTGCTAGCTTCTTCAAACTTGACTCACTCAATTCGTTCTCGGTGTGCTCTCTATGCCTTGTTCCCTGTGGTGGTAGCTCTAAGCGGAGGCAAGGAACATACACTTTCATTTGAAAGCATTTGCAAAGCTGCAGAGAACTCTGAGTTCACTGGAATCTCAGCAAATGTTTATTCACCCGAACTTGTTGGTACTTGGTAGAAAAAATGTGTATACCAGTTGCTCTTGGCAGCACAAATTTTGTTCTGCTAGGCTGAATCATTCCTTTGCAGGATGACTTGGATTAGTCAGGTTTTACTACATTTTCCCCTATAGGGATACATGCTTTTGGAGATCGAAATCAAACACGGTTTGTGCTAGCTGCTTGAAAATTGACTCACTGAATGAGTTCTCATTGTGCTCTCTATGCTTTGTTACCGGTTTATGTACACCGAAGCAGAGCAGAGAAAAATAAACTTTCATTTGAAAGTGTTTGTAGAGCATCCACAGAACAGAGTTTACTGGACTCTCAGCAGATATTTTTTCACCCGATCTTGTTGATACTTGGCAGCAAAACTGAGTAGATGAGTTGCACTTGGCAGCCCAAATTTCGTCATCTTATGTTGAAGAGTTCCTTTGCAGGAACACTTTGAATTTTCAGGTTTAACTTCTTTTTTCCCTATAGGAATACATGCATTTGGAATGCTCAATCAAACACAGTTTGTGATACCTGTTTGAAACTTGGCCCACTCAATGACTTCTCAGTGGCTCTTTATGCATTGTCCCCTGCTGAAGTATCCCCAAGCAGAGGCAAGGAAGATACACTTTCTTATGTAGGTGTTTGCAGAGCTTCCACAAAACTCCCAAGTTTACTGGAATTTCAGCGAATATTTTTTCACTTGAGCTTGTTGATACTAGGTAAGAAAGATGAGCATACCAGTTGCATTTGGCTGCCAAAATTTCGTTCTTCTACGTTGAAACATTTGCTTTCAGGAAGACATTGAATTTGGGGGGTTTCTCATCATTTTAACCTATAGGAATACATGCATTTGGAGCTCTAAATCAAACACTGTTTGTGCCAGCTGCCTGAAGCTTGACTCACTCAATTAGTTCCCGGTGTGCTCTCTGTGATTGGTTCCCTGGTGAAGTGGTCCTAAGTGGAGGCAAGGAACATTCGCTTTCCTAAGAAAGCATTTACAGTGCTTCAACAGAGCTCCAAGTTAACTGGAATCTCTGCAAATAATTACTCACCTGATCTTGATGATACTTGTCAGGAAAGATGAGTTTACCAGTTGCACTTAGCTACCCAAATTTCGTTCTTCTAGGTTGAAAAGTTCGTTTGCAGGAACGCTTTTGAATGTTTAGGTTTCACTTCCTTTTCCCTTATAGGGATACATGCATCTGGAATTATACATCAAACACGGTTTACGCTAGCTGCTTGAAACTGAAACTCACTCAACTAGTTCTCAGTGTGATCTCTATGCTTTGTTTTCTGTTGAAGTAACCCTAAGCAGAGGCAAGGGAAAGAAACTTTCATTTGAAAGCCTTTGCAGTGATTCCACAGAACTGTGAGTTTCCTGGATTCTCAGCAAATATTTTTTCACCCTAACTTGTTGTGACTCGACAGGAAAGATAAGTAGACCGGTTGCATTTGGCTGCCCAAATTTAGATCTTCTAGGTTGAATAGTTCGTTTGCAGGAACACTTTGGAATTGGAGGTTTCACTTCATTTTCCCCTATAGGGATACATGCATTTGGAACTCTAACTCAAACGCTGCATGAAACTTGACTCCCTCAGTTAGTTCTCAGTGCACTCTCTATGCTTTGTTTCCTGTTGAAGTAGCCCTAAGCAGAGGCAAGGAAAATATCCTTTCATTTGAAAGTGTTTGCAGAGCTTCCACAGAACTCTGAGTTTACTGGAATCTCAGCAAAATTTTTTCACCCGATCTTGATGATACTTGGCAGCAAAGATGAGTATACCTGTTTCACTTGGCTGCCCAAATTTCGTTCTTCAGGGTTGAAGCGTTCGTTTGCAGGAGCACTTTGAATTTTAAGTTTCACTTCCTTTTCCCTTATGGGGATACATCCATTTGGAACTGTATATCCAACACGGTTTGTGCTAGCTTCTTCAAACTTGACTCACTCAATTCGTTCTCGGTGTGCTCTCTATGCCTTGTTCCCTGTGGTGGTAGCTCTAAGCGGAGGCAAGGAACATACACTTTCATTTGAAAGCATTTGCAAAGCTGCAGAGAACTCTGAGTTCACTGGAATCTCAGCAAATGTTTATTCACCCGAACTTGTTGGTACTTGGTAGAAAAAATGTGTATACCAGTTGCTCTTGGCAGCACAAATTTTGTTCTGCTAGGCTGAATCATTCCTTTGCAGGATGACTTGGATTAGTCAGGTTTTACTACATTTTCCCCTATAGGGATACATGCTTTTGGAGATCGAAATCAAACACGGTTTGTGCTAGCTGCTTGAAAATTGACTCACTGAATGAGTTCTCATTGTGCTCTCTATGCTTTGTTACCGGTTTATGTACACCGAAGCAGAGCAGAGAAAAATAAACTTTCATTTGAAAGTGTTTGTAGAGCATCCACAGAACAGAGTTTACTGGACTCTCAGCAGATATTTTTTCACCCGATCTTGTTGATACTTGGCAGCAAAACTGAGTAGATGAGTTGCACTTGGCAGCCCAAATTTCGTCATCTTATGTTGAAGAGTTCCTTTGCAGGAACACTTTGAATTTTCAGGTTTAACTTCTTTTTCCCCTATAGGAATACATGCATTTGGAATGCTCAATCAAACACAGTTTGTGATACCTGTTTGAAACTTGGCCCACTCAATGACTTCTCAGTGGCTCTTTATGCATTGTCCCCTGCTGAAGTATCCCCAAGCAGAGGCAAGGAAGATACACTTTCTTATGTAGGTGTTTGCAGAGCTTCCACAAAACTCCCAAGTTTACTGGAATTTCAGCGAATATTTTTTCACTTGAGCTTGTTGATACTAGGTAAGAAAGATGAGCATACCAGTTGCATTTGGCTGCCAAAATTTCGTTCTTCTACGTTGAAACATTTGCTTTCAGGAAGACATTGAATTTGGGGGGTTTCTCATCATTTTAACCTATAGGAATACATGCATTTGGAGCTCTAAATCAAACACTGTTTGTGCCAGCTGCCTGAAGCTTGACTCACTCAATTAGTTCCCGGTGTGCTCTCTGTGATTGGTTCCCTGGTGAAGTGGTCCTAAGTGGAGGCAAGGAACATTCGCTTTCCTAAGAAAGCATTTACAGTGCTTCAACAGAGCTCCAAGTTAACTGGAATCTCTGCAAATAATTACTCACCTGATCTTGATGATACTTGTCAGGAAAGATGAGTTTACCAGTTGCACTTAGCTACCCAAATTTCGTTCTTCTAGGTTGAAAAGTTCGTTTGCAGGAACGCTTTTGAATGTTTAGGTTTCACTTCCTTTTCCCTTATAGGGATACATGCATCTGGAATTATACATCAAACACGGTTTACGCTAGCTGCTTGAAACTGAAACTCACTCAACTAGTTCTCAGTGTGATCTCTATGCTTTGTTTTCTGTTGAAGTAACCCTAAGCAGAGGCAAGGGAAAGAAACTTTCATTTGAAAGCCTTTGCAGTGATTCCACAGAACTGTGAGTTTCCTGGATTCTCAGCAAATATTTTTTCACCCTAACTTGTTGTGACTCGACAGCAAAGATAAGTAGACCGGTTGCATTTGGCTGCCCAAATTTAGATCTTCTAGGTTGAATAGTTCGTTTGCAGGAACACTTTGGAATTGGAGGTTTCACTTCATTTTCCCCTATAGGGATACATGCATTTGGAACTCTAACTCAAATGCTGCATGAAACTTGACTCCCTCAGTTAGTTCTCAGTGCACTCTCTATGCTTTGTTTCCTGTTGAAGTAGCCCTAAGCCGAGGCAAGGAAAATATCCTTTCATTTGAAAGTGTTTGCAGAGCTTCCACAGAACTCTGAGTTTACTGGAATCTCAGCAAAATTTTTTCACCCGATCTTGATGATACTTGGCAGCAAAGATGAGTATACCGGTTTCACTTGGCTGCCCAAATTTCGTTCTTCAGGGTTGAAGCGTTCGTTTGCAGGAGCACTTTGAATTTTAAGTTTCACTTCCTTTTCCCTTATGGGGATACATGCATTTGGAACTGTATATCCAACACGGTTTGTGCTAGCTTCTTCAAACTTGACTCACTCAATTCGTTCTCGGTGTGCTCTCTATGCCTTGTTCCCTGTGGTGGTAGCTCTAAGCGGAGGCAAGGAACATACACTTTCATTTGAAAGCATTTGCAAAGCTGCAGAGAACTCTGAGTTCACTGGAATCTCAGCAAATGTTTATTCACCCGAACTTGTTGGTACTTGGTAGAAAAAATGTGTATACCAGTTGCTCTTGGCAGCACAAATTTTGTTCTGCTAGGCTGAATCATTCCTTTGCAGGATGACTTGGATTAGTCAGGTTTTACTACATTTTCCCCTATAGGGATACATGCTTTTGGAGATCGAAATCAAACACGGTTTGTGCTAGCTGCTTGAAAATTGACTCACTGAATGAGTTCTCATTGTGCTCTCTATGCTTTGTTACCGGTTTATGTACACCGAAGCAGAGCAGAGAAAAATAAACTTTCATTTGAAAGTGTTTGTAGAGCATCCACAGAACAGAGTTTACTGGACTCTCAGCAGATATTTTTTCACCCGATCTTGTTGATACTTGGCAGCAAAACTGAGTAGATGAGTTGCACTTGGCAGCCCAAATTTCGTCATCTTATGTTGAAGAGTTCCTTTGCAGGAACACTTTGAATTTTCAGGTTTAACTTCTTTTTCCCCTATAGGAATACATGCATTTGGAATGCTCAATCAAACACAGTTTGTGATACCTGTTTGAAACTTGGCCCACTCAATGACTTCTCAGTGGCTCTTTATGCATTGTCCCCTGCTGAAGTATCCCCAAGCAGAGGCAAGGAAGATACACTTTCTTATGTAGGTGTTTGCAGAGCTTCCACAAAACTCCCAAGTTTACTGGAATTTCAGCGAATATTTTTTCACTTGAGCTTGTTGATACTAGGTAAGAAAGATGAGCATACCAGTTGCATTTGGCTGCCAAAATTTCGTTCTTCTACGTTGAAACATTTGCTTTCAGGAAGACATTGAATTTGGGGGGTTTCTCATCATTTTAACCTATAGGAATACATGCATTTGGAGCTCTAAATCAAACACTGTTTGTGCCAGCTGCCTGAAGCTTGACTCACTCAATTAGTTCCCGGTGTGCTCTCTGTGATTGGTTCCCTGGTGAAGTGGTCCTAAGTGGAGGCAAGGAACATTCGCTTTCCTAAGAAAGCATTTACAGTGCTTCAACAGAGCTCCAAGTTAACTGGAATCTCTGCAAATAATTACTCACCTGATCTTGATGATACTTGTCAGGAAAGATGAGTTTACCAGTTGCACTTAGCTACCCAAATTTCGTTCTTCTAGGTTGAAAAGTTCGTTTGCAGGAACGCTTTTGAATGTTTAGGTTTCACTTCCTTTTCCCTTATAGGATACATGCATCTGGAATTATACATCAAACACGGTTTACGCTAGCTGCTTGAAACTGAAACTCACTCAACTAGTTCTCAGTGTGATCTCTATGCTTTGTTTTCTGTTGAAGTAACCCTAAGCAGAGGCAAGGGAAAGAAACTTTCATTTGAAAGCCTTTGCAGTGATTCCACAGAACTGTGAGTTTCCTGGATTCTCAGCAAATATTTTTTTCACCCTAACTTGTTGTGACTCGACAGCAAAGATAAGTAGACCGGTTGCATTTGGCTGCCCAAATTTAGATCTTCTAGGGTTGAATAGTTCGTTTGCAGGAACACTTTGGAATTGGAGGTTTCACTTCATTTTCCCCTATAGGGATACATGCATTTGGAACTCTAACTCAAACGCGGTTGGTACTAGCTGCATGAAACTTGACTCCCTCAGTTAGTTCTCAGTGCACTCTCTATGCTTTGTTTCCTGTTGAAGTAGCCCTAAGCAGAGGCAAGGAAAATATCCTTTCATTTGAAAGTGTTTGCAGAGCTTCCACAGAACTCTGAGTTTACTGGAATCTCAGCAAAGTTTTTTCACCCGATCTTGATGATACTTGGCAGCAAAGATGAGTATACCGGTTTCACTTGGCTGCCCAAATTTCGTTCTTCAGGGTTGAAGCGTTCGTTTGCAGGAGCACTTTGAATTTTAAGTTTCACTTCCTTTTCCCTTATGGGGATACATGCATTTGGAACTGTATATCCAACACGGTTTGTGCTAGCTTCTTCAAACTTGACTCACTCAATTCGTTCTCGGTGTGCTCTCTATGCCTTGTTCCCTGTGGTGGTAGCTCTAAGCGGAGGCAAGGAACATACACTTTCATTTGAAAGCATTTGCAAAGCTGCAGAGAACTCTGAGTTCACTGGAATCTCAGCAAATGTTTATTCACCCGAACTTGTTGATACTTGGTAGAAAAAATGTGTATACCAGTTGCTCTTGGCAGCACAAATTTTGTTCTGCTAGGCTGAATCATTCCTTTGCAGGATGACTTGGATTAGTCAGGTTTTACTACATTTTCCCCTATAGGGATACATGCTTTTGGAGATCGAAATCAAACACGGTTTGTGCTAGCTGCTTGAAAATTGACTCACTGAATGAGTTCTCATTGTGCTCTCTATGCTTTGTTACCGGTTTATGTACACCGAAGCAGAGCAGAGAAAAATAAACTTTCATTTGAAAGTGTTTGTAGAGCATCCACAGAACAGAGTTTACTGGACTCTCAGCAGATATTTTTTCACCCGATCTTGTTGATACTTGGCAGCAAAACTGAGTAGATGAGTTGCACTTGGCAGCCCAAATTTCGTCATCTTATGTTGAAGAGTTCCTTTGCAGGAACACTTTGAATTTTCAGGTTTAACTTCTTTTTTCCCTATAGGAATACATGCATTTGGAATGCTCAATCAAACACAGTTTGTGATACCTGTTTGAAACTTGGCCCACTCAATGACTTCTCAGTGGCTCTTTATGCATTGTCCCCTGCTGAAGTATCCCCAAGCAGAGGCAAGGAAGATACACTTTCTTATGTAGGTGTTTGCAGAGCTTCCACAAAACTCCCAAGTTTACTGGAATTTCAGCGAATATTTTTTCACTTGAGCTTGTTGATACTAGGTAAGAAAGATGAGCATACCAGTTGCATTTGGCTGCCAAAATTTCGTTCTTCTACGTTGAAACATTTGCTTTCAGGAAGACATTGAATTTGGGGGGTTTCTCATCATTTTAACCTATAGGAATACATGCATTTGGAGCTCTAAATCAAACACTGTTTGTGCCAGCTGCCTGAAGCTTGACTCACTCAATTAGTTCCCGGTGTGCTCTCTGTGATTGGTTCC